>NW_017670822.1:219512-234899 GCF_001879085.1 Nicotiana attenuata
CTTGAAATGTAAATAAAAGCACTAATTAAACCTAAATGATAATTAACACAATTAGTTAAAAATAAATTAAAAGGAAAGCTACTTAAAATAAAAGTTGAAATCAAAAATGCAAATTACGCTATTTTTATGATTTTCCTTTTCTATAAAATAACTAATTTACTACTTAACTCAAAAATTATAAAATTAAATCCTACATGCAAATGCAACATATTTTTTGTATTTTTCATTAATTAAAATGCACAGACAAAAATGCAAACAATTAACAGAAAATGCCACGAAAATCCACAGAATTGTAAACACTGAAAGAAATTATTTTATTTTGAATTTATGGGAGTAGTTCATATAGGGCAAAAATCACGTGCTCACAGCTGCCCCTCTTTGCTCGAAAACACGAAGAGTTTTCGTGCAAAGATAAAGTGAGCGGATACGAGCGATTTTTGCCCGTTGTAATACTCCGTGGGAAGCATTTTTGAAAGATTTGACCGCACCCTGCTTCCGAGGTTGCCTACATATCTTTGGCTAAAAAGGAATCAGGTCAGTGTAGTTCAGGAATGTTTGGTAGCTGGGACTACCCTGAAGCTGTGATTTCACTGTTGCTGCTGCTGCTGCTATTGCTTACCGAACCCCTTATTACACCATGTCAAAATAAAAAGAAGCTAGACTAAACTATGATCTATGAATTACAAAACCTATCTATATCTTCAAACTGCTCCGGTGGTTCTTGTTGCCTTGTTGACTTGTATTCTACAGGTGACGTTCCTCTGTTATTGACTTGAATTGTAATCTGAGATGTTTTTCCTTTTCTTCAGGTGGAAACTTGAACTACACTTTGAGATGCTTTCCCTTTCTCCAGGCGGACGCCTGACTGCCAAACTGTATTTTGAGATGTTGCCCTTTTCTCCAGGTGGACGCCTGATTGCTGAACTTGAATTGTATTCCCTTGCTCTTCAGGCGGGCTCCTGACTGCTAAACTTGAAATGTATTCCCATGCTCTCCAGGCGGGCTCCTGACTGCTGACTTGAATGTATTCCCTGCTCTCCATGCGGGCTCCTGACTGCTGACTTGAAATGTATTCCCTACTCTCCAGGCGGGCTCCTGACTGCTAAACTTGAATGTACCCCTGCTCTCCAGGCGGGCTCCTGACTGCTGACTTGAAATGTATTCCCTTGTTCTCCAGGCGGGCTCCTGACTGCTGAACTGAAATGTATTCCCTACTCTCCAGGCGGGCTCCTGACTGCTGACTTGAAATGTATTCCCGTTCTCCAGGCGGGCTCCTAACTGCTGAATTTGAACTTTTTCTCCCTGTTCTCCAAGAGGGTACTTGATTCCAACAAAAATAGACAAAACAAAGGAAATTTTTTGCCCCAGTTTGGTAGCTGGGCACATAGGTGAGTGTTAAACTGAATCATTCTACCAACTATTAATAAGAACTTGAAAGCTGAAACCTGAATTGTACTCCCTTGCTCTCCAGGTGGGCACCTGATTGCTGAACTTGAAATGTATTCCCTGTTCTCCAGGTGCGCTCCTGACTGCTGACTTGAATGTATTCCCTATTCTCCAGGTGGGCTCCTGACTGCTGACTTGAATTGTATTCCCTGTTCTCCGGATGGGCTCCTGATTTCAACAAAATAAACAAAAGCAAAGAAAATTTCTGCCCCTATTTCAATCAAAGAAAAATCTTGTCAGTTTAAAAATATGGTGGTTAGTTTGTGGCCTTGACTTTTGAGGGCGATTGCTCCTTCAGTTCTCATGATAACTGATTTCTACTCGAAAACCTTGCTCGTTCATTGACTCACCACTTTCTCTGTCACCCTTATCACAGAAAATACCTCTTTCCGTTCACCCAATACCCTCTATTTGTCGCATTGCTCATGAACCGACATCTACCAAACCTTTGTGTTTCACATGATCCCCAAAGCATATTGATTGTTACCAACTTCAGTGCGCATATTGCTCCTTCCGGATTTAAACCACTGGCCTTGGCCTTGAGGTCTATTGCTCCATCACTTGCCATGATAACTTTTGATTTCTGCTTGGAATATCTTGCTTGTCACTGGTCTACCACTTCCTTTGTCACCCTAAACACAAAAAATACCTCTTCTCCGTTCAAACCCAATACATTCTATGTGTTGCATTGCTCCTGAACTTGACATTTACCAACCTTTGTATCTCACATGAACCCCAAAGCACGACACTTGTCACCCCCTCATTGCGTATGCTGTTCTTTCTTGACTTAAACCCCTGGTCCTGTCCTTGAGGTCTACGGCTCCCTCATATGCCATGATAACTTTGATTTGTGCTTGGAAGACCTTGCTTGTCACTGGTTAACCAACTTTTGTCAATCTTGCCACAGAAAACGCCTTTGATCCATTCACCTAACACCCTCCATCTGTTGCATTGTTCGTGAATTGATATGTACCAAGCCTTTGTATTTCATACGAATCCCAAAGCATGTTGATTAATACCAGCTCAGTGCGCTTGTTATCCGAAGACGCTTTGATGTGCTAACCAGATCCCGTTTTGCACAATTGGAAAGCTGGTGGCAAATTTTAAAGTCATTTCTCACTTGTTCTGGCCAAACATACTCAGGAAGAAGAAGTAAACAAGACAAAAGGAATAGAGTAGAGGACAATGAAAAGAGATGATTCCTAACAAGAAAACTACAAAGTAGAAACCTACCGGATATGGATACCAACTCTAATGACCACGACATGCACCTGCGGCCTATTCTGTTAAGCAAATCTGATGTTCAGCTCCTGTTATACCCCCAAACCGTGAAACTGGGCTTCGATGCTCCGTCGTTAGTCGTCTTTCACAATCTCCGTCTGGTGATTTCCCATCTAATTCTCAATCCTTATTCGACTTGTAGTGCCCGAAGAGTTTTCACCATCAAGCCTCTCTCATTTTGGTCTTTCTCTCAACTCACCGTCGCCTTATGGTGCCCGTGAAGGTTTTCACCAATAAGACTCTCTCATTTTTTATTTCTCTCAGCTTTCATCGCCTTGCGGTACCCGTGAGGGCTTTCATCAATAAGACTCTCTCATTTTTCGTTTTCCTTGTTTGGACCAAAGTGTTGCCCCTGACATGAATCTCCTCTACTTGCTCGACTTGGTATTTCTCGAAGACTGATCAGAAGGTCTTTCTTTGGACTGTAACGTGGGCTTTTGGATAGGGTTAGAAAGAAAGAGTATCAAAAGGCTCAAAACAATTCAAATGTGTTCAAAATTACAACTTTCGGAATCAGATTTCTTACAACAACCACAACATCTACCCCAGTTTCTTTGCTTGGGGACTTTTGGATCTTTTATTTTGACGGGACCGAATCGTGAGGCTGCCTACGTATACTTTAAAGGAATCAGGTCGAACGTAGTTCATGTCATAGAAATTACTTTGTTGTTGTGATTTTTCTTTTCTTTTTCTTCCTCTTTCTCTTCTTTTCTTTTCTTTCTTCCTTTTCTCTTTTTGTTGTTTTGTTGTTTTTTTTTTCTTTTTCTCTTTCTTCTTTTTTTCTTCTTTTTTTCTTTTCTTCTTCCTTTTTTCTTCTCTCTCTTTTCATTCTTTTTCTTTTCTCTTTTTCCTTTATTATCTTTCACGCTTATGTTTCTGATCTTTGCTGCTGATTCCGAAAGAGGGGTATGAAAGAAAATAAATAAGGCTCAAAGGGGTAACGAAGGATAAAGTGTTTAGATAGCAGAACAAAATGCCTTCGTCATTCCAATCTCCAAAACATGCCAAGTACAAACAACGCAATTAAACAAACGACACAAAACATTCGTAACATCTTTTGATTGTACCGGACTTGATAACCATATCCACGCATTCGCCTTCTACATCTGTTGAATACAAAGCACCATTGGACAACACTCTCACTCTCCTTACCACGAACGACCTCTGTCAATTTGGGCAAACTTGCCTTAAGCTTCAACCTGATGCAGCATGATGCATTTTAATAGTGTTTCTTTAAGTTCTATCTTCCCCAGTTTCACATGGTTCAGGCTTCAGATGATCTCAAATTGTCCACATCTGTTCTTATTTCCCTCAAATGCCCATATCATCTTCAAAATTGTTTCAATGCTTCATGACTAACTAACTTTTGAGACCAGCTTAAGAATTACGCATGCATGTCATGTCACTAGAACCAACAAGAAAGGAACTAAAAAGGAGAAAAGAACTAAACAAAAAATGACTAGAAATAAAAGAAGACAAGAAATTACATTAGACAGACGGTGAAATGGTTCGAACAACAAAACAAGCAAACTAAACTGGGGTCACAACCCTGGAACAAACCTAGACAACACCAAACGAGTTACTACGACTTAAACAAACCGGGCAAAATGAAAGGATAGAAGGGTTTGAGTCACAAGACAATATCCGGATTACAACCCTGAAATAACCCGAACAACAGAAATGACAACAAAATATACCACCAAAACTCCTTCCTGGCTAACCAAGAAAAGAGCGTCTTTCCAATTACCAGGCACGGTATCTTAGCCACTGAGTTCCACATCAATATTACCAAGACCATTACCAATTTCAATATCATTAACTTCACCAAGTGGCTCCTTGACTCCTTTGACCAACCCTTCGCCATTGCCAGCCATCCCAACAATCTGTGCGTTGTCATGTACCTGTAGAGAATTACGTGTGATACTTGGGGTATTACTGCCTTGGACCAATATTATTCCTTCTTGAATCATTCTTTCTATTTCCCTTTTCAAAGCACGACAATCTTCAACATTGTGCCCCCGGGCATTGGAATGGTATTCACACCTTTTAGCAGGGTCAAAACTTCTCGCACGTGGGTCTATATAATTTAGAGGAATAGGTGCAATCATGTAGTAATGCTTTAATCTCTCAAACAAACTTGCATAGGACCCTCCTATTGGTGTAAAATTATCTTTCAGGTTTTGTTCCCTTCTACACCCTTGGCTTGAATGTGGGCTATAGGGTACTTGGAAGTTTTGTGGAGGCTGGTGGGGATTCTGCGGTGCTCGTGCTCGCCTTTTGGAGTGACCCAGTTGTTGGACAGATAGCCGGACATTGTTCGGAGGATAACACTGGGGTGGATTATGTGGAGTTTGGGGATATTCATGGGGTTGGTATTGAGGCTGAAAGCGTCTGCCCACTAGATCCTGTCGTTGGCGGGGCTCAGCAGCATCTTTTCTATTAACGGGAGGACTGTCCCGAGCAACTTGTTTGTTCCATCTGAACCAAAATTCCCTAAAACTTTCCTTGGGTTTCTTTTCCATCTGAGATAGGGAGGAGCGGTCTGGGACAATGTCTATATTGTTCTGAAAGTGTCGCACAAAATCTTGAGCCATGTCGCCCAATGTATGCCACTTCCTGACATCTTGACGATTATTCCATTCCAAAGCTGCCCCAGTCAAGCTTTTACTAAAATAGGCCATCAACAAGTCATCTTTCTCTCCAACACTTCTCATTTCACTGCAATAAACCCTACGGATCTCCACACCCATCATACAAGTTAAATTTTGGCACTTTAAATCCCGCGGGCAGGCGAACGTCAGGGGACACAAACAATTCTTTGTAAGACATGTTACCCTGGCCTCCCGTTCCTTGCTTTTTCTTTAAGGACTGTTCTATGCCTCTCAGCCTCCTGGGTATCCCATCTTGCCTTTCTCTTCCTGTGAACGTTTTATTTTCAACATGAGGCTCATCCCGCGGGCCTTGTTTGTATGAGTAGGGAAACTTGTGGGCAACCTTTGAGGGGTAATATTGGGCATCATGAGCTTGGAGATAAACGGGTGGATCTGGAGAGTATGGAGGATTATCTGGCATTGTGTCCGGAGCTTGGGTAAGGGCGGCATCTAGGAAGCTAGGTGGTGGCGGGAGTGGTGCCTTCCCGGTCGTCCATGCCTGATACATGTCCGCCATGTGTTGTCTCAACATCCTTACCTCTTCAATCAACCCATTGTCCTATTCAACCAACCGTTTTCGGGCCCCGGTATCAACCAACTCAGTTCTATTGTTGTCTGCCATTGCCTTTTGACTTTATGTTGTGGAGAGGAGTTACTACTTCGGGAGCCACAAACCAACCACCTTTCTGTACTGGATTGTCAACAACAAACTTGTTAGTGATTAGATCTTAGCAGATAGGCAACCACACATTTGGGGAATGAATGCACCTAAGCAGTTAACCGTTTCTATTATGCATTTGATCGGTTGCTTGCGTCATCCCGGCTTTTCCTTATTTCCATTTGCAACTTCCCTTTTCTCTTTTTCCTTCTTTTTTTTTTCTTTTCATTCTTTCCTTTGCCCTCTCTTTGTTTTTATTCTCTCATTTCCCTCTCTTATTTTGCCATTGCTTCCTTCTCACGATTTCTTATTTTCTCTCTTCTCTTTTTTTCTTTTCTCTCTTTTTCTTTTTCTCTTTTTTTTCACTTTTTTTTTGGTTATGGTCGAATCCTATGGAGATTGCCTACGTATCATGACCCCGCATGAATCAGACCGAGCGTAGTTCTGGGGATAAAAATAAATAATAAAACATTTTGGAATTTTCAAATAAAAATAAAATGTTACAACGACTCATCCTACCGAATTTTTACCATAAAAAACCAACAGACTCAAAAGGAAATTGCCAGGAGAAAAATCAAGACTCATTTTTGACTCAAAAAGTTATCCCTATTTTTTTCAAAATTTTCATAAAAAAATATCCGGCTTTGCCAATATGGCCTTTCAGCACCTCGAGGAAGAAGATTTTAAGGCTGTGTTCGCTAACCGGCCAAAAAATTTAAAAATGACCAAAGGTGGCTGTTCTTGCAAAAACAGCCTTCCGACGCCCTTTTAGGGACATTCGGCTATTTTTGACAAGAATGGCATCACCTTACTTATTTACATAAAATTTTGTTCTTTTTGGGCTAGTTTTGCAAAAGGGAAGTTGGACCCGATGAGGGTTGCCTACGTATCTCACGCCCTGTGAGAATCAAACTGGCGTAGTTCGGGCAGCTTTGACTCTTTTAAAACAACTCTTTTTATTATTCTCTTTTTTTTGAAAAATTTTGGCAGTGTTTCGGAATATTTTCAAATATTGGGTTTTTCTTTAGAACCGGGCTTTATTTCATCCTTACATCTCTCTTGGTTTTCCTTTTTATTTTCCCTAGCCGGTCAGCATGCAAGGAGAAACAAATAAATGTTCACATAGCACATAGAATGCATCAGGATGGTCTGTTATTTTGGGTACACCTGTCCTAGACGGACCCAACCCCTGTGTTGAGTCCCCTAAGTCAAATGCACGTGATGCAAACAAGCGCTCCTACTAGGGATCCGGCATGACGCTGTATTTTTCTAAGTTTAAATCCTGGGTTTTGGTCTAGACTTGGGGTACCCGAGCGGAAAACTGGGGCCGAGGAGGGGGCGACGTACCGGGAGCACTAAAGTCTGCTCGGCCTTGTCGCTTGCCCAGCCTCGCTCTATTTGGTATAATTTCTACAGAAAAAGCGGGCTACGCGAACGTATGCACCATTTTCAGAAGACTTAGATGGGTGGCGTAAGAAGACAGTTATATACAATTCAAACAATATTAAAGCGATAAACAGATAACAATTAGCACAAAGGTTCACAAAATACAGTAATATGAACAATAAATAAAGCCAAGTAAAAATCATAAAACAAGCTCGCATTCTTGAACCCTGAACCAGATATTCTGGGTTCTTATCCCCAGCAGAGTCGCAAGAGCTGTCACACCTCCTTTTTACTACACCCCCGGAAGGGGCATAATAAAGGGAGTTTTTCCAATTAAAGGACAATCGAAACGGGATTATTTTATTTTAAATTCAGAGTCGCCACTTGGGTTAATTTATGGTGTCCCAAGTCACCGGTTAAAAATCTCGAATCGAGGAAGATTTGACTCTGTTATACAGTCTGCGAACACAAAAATCCAGGTAAGGAATTCTGTTAACCCGGGAGAAGGTGTTAGGCACTTCCGAGTTCCGTGGTTTTAGCACGGTCGTTTTGATCATACTTGGCTTATTAAATTGTATAATTACTGATTTTAGAACCTATGTGCTTTTGCCTCTCACCGCTTTTTAATTAAGAAAATTATCTTGAAACGGGTTACGCGTACGTATACCCATTTGTTGGTGCATCAAAAATCATGTCACGCGAACGTGTCCACAATTAGTAACGCTTTATTATTATTAAGAGAGTTTGGCCGGAGTTGCACGAACGCATACCCCGATTTTGTTTTTAAAATCGTAATTGTGTTACGCGGACGTATACACAATCACGATTGTGTTTTAAACAGCCCTAAAGGCTTTTCTACGAATATTAGTCATCTTACATCTATGTTATGAAATTAATAAGAGAGCCACGCATTTGTGATTTTATTTGGCGCGGCGCGCCTCAATTACTCTAATTAGAGGAGTATTTGAATTAAACTCGGAGGGCCATAAACTACTTGTGCTATAATACGGCAGCCTCCAATATTAAAGAAACGACAAATTAATTAAAAGGACTTACTAAAATTGTAACTATTTAAATATTAAGGGTTCTTCTGTAGACCAAACCAAGAGGCTACATTTTAATAAATGAAAAGGATAATGGTGTGGAATTAAAATTTGGGCCCAGCGTGGGGCCTGACAGCCTGTGCTGCCCTTTTGAATTACAAATGCCCATCATCCGGGCTAACGTCCACGAAGGAAACTAAATTGAAGTGAAAGATTAGCCCACCATATTCCCAGCTTCAGCTTGCAATGGGGTCCTTAGTTCGAACTCCCACATCAACAATACAACCCACGACATTACTTGCATTTCAATTAGAAACCACATGAAAACAAAATTGAACTTGTTTCTTCAAAGTTTTTGATCACTAACTGAACATTACAACTCAAGAGTCCCAATTGCATATGCTCATAATCAAACCAAAGTGAATTAATCCTATTATTGAAACACTGTAGATCGTCTTCCCCTCAATCACAATTATAACCCAGAAATTTCAACCATACATTCAATTAAATCAGTATACGAACCCATGACCAATTTAACATGCTTAACGTATTATCAGAATTCAAAGACTTATTCAGTAGCCAGCCCAACAACGTTCACAATCATCAAAATCTCCAAGTATGCACATATACCTGAACTTCAGTCCATCTAACAGATTGTCTCAAGTTCTACATACAACTCTAAATCAAATTCAGAAAACTGAAGCTTAACTACTTAAAACAGAAGTCAGCTGAGCAACACAGTATACTTAACAGAAACAAAACTCCACATAACACAGGATTAAATCAGAAGAAACACAGCTGCAGTCAGGTTTTAAAATTCTTCTTCTTATTTTTCATTTCTTCAACTCAACACTTCACCAAAACAAGTAGAATTTCAGGGGACATGTACCTGGGATTGAAAGAACAAAGAAACGAAGAGGGATCAGCAATATTAACGGCAGAAAACAACCAGCAACAGCACAGCCCAGATTCTACAAATGGAAACAATGAAACCAGCTTGAAAGCTCAATAGAACAGTAGTCCTTAACAAATTGAACCAGAAAACTCTTCCAAAAATTCAATTACTTCATATGAACTCTTAAACTAAATCAGAAAATGTGTTTAAGCCTTGAACACTTCAGAAATCAATAAAGAAAATGGAAAATATCCAATGGAACAGTAACCCTCTAGCCGTTTCTGTATTTTTCTGGTTTTTATCTCTCTTTTTTCTGCCTTGCAAGGCAAGAATAAGATGCCTTTATAGGCAAGCCACTAGGGCAGACTTTAGGTTTTGATTTTTACACCTTGCCCCTTTTTGAATTTTCATTTTTGCCTAAATACCCCTAGTTAATTCTCTTTTTTGCTAACTTAACCTTAGTTCAAATTCAGTTTTGCAGAAAATTCCCCTTCCCTAGCTTCCAAGAAGCTTCCCATTCAGTTGTTAAAAGATTCCCTACCCCAATCTTTCCAAACTACCCCTTGGAGCCCTGTTAATTACTGTATGAAACCAAGCGGGTCAAGTTGACCCAGAGTTCAGCCCCAAGCCGGACTGATCTTCTTTCACTTTGGGCTTTCAAATTACCCAAAATCCAAACCCATTCAGTATCTCCTAATTGATCCAACCTTAAACTCAAATCGGCAAAAAATATGAACCAAACAATTTCGAATTGAAAACAGGGATAAACAGAGAAAGAACTACCTAATATTAACATGAGAATCAAATAAACGCAACTGTCATGCTTTCACTTTGATCATGCAAGCAAGAATTGCTTCAACAAAGAACAGAACGATGAACGGAGGAATGTGAAGCTGGATGAAAACATAAAAAAGGAGAAGAACGGGAGTACCTAACAACAGACCCGAGTGAACATAATTTGAAAGGCTCCCAACTTTTTGATTTGAGCCAAAACTGGTCTCAATCATATGTTCTTATCAAGAACGGATGAACAAAGCCAGTTCCGACTCTAAATCTTTTGTCAAAACTGAAGAATCTCAAGAGATTTTTGGTTCCCCTTTCTGCCTTCTTAGATCCGGAATCGGCCCTGTTTGGTGATGATTCGAGGGAAGATGGTGAGGGATTAGAGGTCAGGGGTGAGTAGAGGTTGTATGGTGTCGTTCTGGTGGTGTTTGGGAGTTTTTTCGCCGGTAATAATGGAGGCTAGGGTTAATATGAGAGGGATGGAGAAGAAGAGAGACCAAATCTTTGGTCTCTGAGGATGTTCGGACATTCTTAAGGAAAAGGGGGAATTTCATTAGCCGTTGGATGAAGTAAAAGGACAGCCAGGATATGGAGATGCCCAAACGGGGTCGTTTGGTGGGGTGTGGAAGTGGACCGGATCTGGGCCAAGTTTGGAGGGGTTTGGACGAATTGGGGCAGGCCTGGTCGGGTATATGGGTTTTGGGCTTGAAATAATTGAATTTAAAAATAGCCCAACCTTGACTTCTCATTTGTCTTCTTTTATTTCAAACTAATTATCCTAAAATTCCTTTTTCTTCTTTTTTTTTTCAAACTTAAAATAATTCCTAAATTAATTCTTAGAAACTAATTAACTCAAATAAAAGCACTAATTAAACTGTAACGACCCGACCGGTCGTTTTGAATAAGTACAACCTCGTCTTCCCATATACTGCTAAATTCATGCTTCACGGTTCTTAAGTAACTTGCCGGGGAAATTGGTTCGGGTTCGGAAAGGTTTTGAAAGGAATTGAGACACTTAGTCTCCAAGAAGAGAGCTTAAGTTGAATTAAATAGACCGGAAGGAGAAATATGAGTAAACGAATCCGGAATGAATTTTGGATGATTCCAATAGCTCCGTATGGTAATTTTGGATTTAGGATCGTGCCCGGAAAATTATTTGGAAGTTTGTAGTTTAATTAGGCTTGAAATGGCGAAAATGAGAAGCCGAAGTTTGGAAATTTGACCGAGGGGTTGACTTTTTGATATCGAGATCAAAATCCGACGAAGTTAGAATAGCTCCATTATGTCATTTATGACTTGTGTGCAAAATTTGGGGTCAATCGGACTTGATTTGATAGGTTTCGGCGTTGTTTGTGGAATTTTGAAATTTCTAAGTTCTTAAGCTTGAATCCGAATTTGATTTGGTGTTTTGATGTTGTTTGGAGTGATTCGAAAGCTCGACTAGGTGTTAATGATGTTATGGGAGGTGTTGGTATATTTGGGTTGAGGTCTGAGGGCCTCGGGTGTGTTTCGGGTGAGTTTTGAGTGAGTACGGACATTCCGGAATTTAGAAAATGGATGGGGGCAGAAGTTTTAGTGCTGGGCGCGGTGGATTTAGTGCTGGGCGCGATGGTTTAGTGTTGGGCGCGGAAAATGGACCGCGGTCCGCGGTCATGAAGATCCGCAGGTCGTCGATCCAACTTCGGAAGCTCATATCTTTTGATCTACAAGGAACTTGGGGATGATTCAAACACGAAAGTTGTAGATCTTTGAATCTAGTTTTCAGAAACATATTATAGTGGGCATTTGGGCATCTGTAGTGAAAGTTATGGCCAAAATACTAAAGTCTGTCACTGCAGAGGAAAAGTTGTGCGGCCGCGGTCGTTTTTGTGCGGACCTCATTGGTTTTGTGCGGACCGCGGTCGTTTTTGTGCGTCCGCAGAGGTGGGAATCCGTGGGGTACTCTATAAATACGAGGTTTTGGTTTTTATTTGATATTTTGACCTAGAGAGCTCGGATTTTGGCGATTTTTCGAAGGTTTTTCAAGAAATTCATCGGGATAAGTGATTCTAACTCAGATTTAGCTAGAGTACATGAATCTATTATTGAATTCATCATTTGATTCGTGATTTGGGGTGAAAAATTAGAGAAAAATTATAGAAACTTCTAAAATGAACTTTTGAGATCCGAAGAACAATCCGATGTCGGAATTTGATAAAAATTGGTATGGTTGAACTCGTATTGGAATGGGTGTTCGGATTTCATGAAAATTAAGTCGGGTTCCGAGAGGCGGGTCCCGCGTTGACTTTTGGTTGACTTTTTAATGTGAATTTTTAAGTCAATGTTTTATTATCCGGAATTATTTTCGATGTATTTAATAAAGTTATACAATTAATTTGGATAGATTTGAGCCTCTCGGAGGTCAATTCAAGCAAGAAGGCTATTTTGGAATATCGGCCTAACTTCAAAAAGGTAAGTGGTTGGTCTAACCTTAGCTTGAGGGATTAGGAGTTGTGTCATAATTGTTAGGTGTTATTTATCGAGTACGACGTATAGGTGATGAGTATCTATACGTTGGTGTCAAGCATGCCCGTGAGTCTTATACTTTGATTAATGTGACTCCTATTTGACTTAACTGAAGAGTTTTGCCTCTCCTATTGTTATGTTATATTTTCATAACTACTTGACTCGTGTTGATTTCCTTATCATTGACTTGTATATTGTGGGATCGTTGCTACGTGTTAATTTTTCCGTTATTGAACTGTTTCCTTTATGCCAGTATTCTTTTCTGTGGTTATTCCTTTGAGCTGGTTCTACCATTTTCTCGTGATTTACAGCCCCTGAGTTGATTTACTTGTCTTACCTTGTATTATTGTCATTTGTTGTTGTTATATGTATTACGGTGATATTTGATCCTTCGGTTGTGATGTAACTGTTGATTATGTTGGTTGCGTAGTGTATTTATTTTGGGACTACGGGTTAGATTCCCGGGAGATCCCCCTGCATATTTACTTTGGGACTACGGGTTAGATTCCCGGGAGATCCCCCTGCATATTTACTTTGGGACTACGGGTTAGATTCCCGGGAGATCCCCCTGCACAGTTATATGGAACTACGGGAATGCACCCGGTAGATTCCCCAGTACTGGGTATTTACATTTGGGACTACGGATCGGGATTCCGGTAGTTCCCCGCGCATTATGAGTTGGACTACGGGACTGCACCCGGAGCTCCACTGGAGATTTATATTTGGGGACTACAGGACGGTATCCTGGGAGATCCCCGGTTGTTATCTCTGTGCTGAGGTGTACTGATTCCGTGATTATTTTGTCTCCGTTGTAATTGTTGTTATCAATTCAAGTGTTTTAATGGTTTATATTCCTTTACGGCTGTGATCCTTCGTGTGGGAATCCATAGTGTTGACAATACCTCGTCCTATTTGTTTTATATATATTCAATACTTCAAAATTTCAACAATTGTTACATTTTAACTCAATTGATTTCTCAGCTAAATTTTCTTTAAACCGTTTGAGGTTGTACTTTACTTAAAAAGGAATTTCTTCTATGTTTTGATCTATTGATTTCTCGTATTAAAGGTAATAATTCATTCGATATTGTACTTTAATTTAAAAGGGTATTTTCTTTGTCAAATGATTTCTAAAAATAACTTCATCTTTTCTTGTTGATTTCCTATTTGGGTTGGGAGTTGTACTCTACTTTATGTTAAGTGAATGAGGTTCCTTGAACATTCTTAATTGTATTGGGTTATGGAACCTATGAACTGATTAATATGAGGTTATTGTTGTGCAATATGAGACAGAAATATGTGGGCACGAGGTACCGTGAAAATATGAAAGTGGGCTGAGACCTATATTATTTATGATTATGAAATGAGGCGTCACAAGGTGACCTTTCCTCGAAAGAATTATATTCGAAAGATGCTTACTTGGAAGATACTTATTTGAAGGAAATATATTTATTGAAAAACATATTATCTTAGAGATTATTACTTGAAGGATTTATAGGTGAAAGATTTATATTTGAACGACTCGATTAATTGATTGCACTTGTATTTAATTTTTTGTTGAGAAGCATTTATGGTGTTCTTGTTGCCTGCTATTTATATCACTGGTTGATCATTGTTCGCCATCATTATTATCTGTTTCCTATTATTTTGTACGCTATATTGTACAGGTTTATTTGGTAATCTGGTCCTAGCCTCGTCACTACTTCGCCGAGGTTAGGCTAGGCACTTACCAGCACATGGGGTCGGTTGTGCTGATACTACACTTCTGTACATTTCGTGTACAGATCCAGGTTTTTGGTCGATAGTAGCTGTTCGTTGCGGTGGAGACTCAAGGTAAACCTGCTGCAATGTTCGCGGTCCTCGGAGTCACCTTCAATTGTACTTATTTTCATATGTTCCTTTTGTTCGGAACAGTGATGTATTTATTTGCTATAACTACTCTTAGAAAAGTTTATGACTTGTACTACTGGTTTTAGAAATTGTAAATTATTTAGAGAAATTTCATTTGAAGTTAATAATATCAATGTATNTGCATGTCAAAGAGCCGGCGGTATTTCCAAGAAGGATGAGATGGCCCTCAATACAATTCTTGAGGTGGATATTTTTGATGTTTGGGGCATCGATTTCATGGGTCCGTTCGTGAGCTCCTGTGGTAATACTTACATTCTCGTGGCGGTGGACTATGTTTCAAAATGGGTGGAAGCCGTGGCTTTACCCAACAATGAAGCCCGAAGTGTTGTAGCATTTTTGAAAAAGAGTATCTTTACGAGATTTGGTACTCCTCGGGCCATTATTAGTGATGGGGGGTCCCATTTTTGCAACAAGGCTTTTGATTCATTGCTTGCTAAGTATGGAGTTAATCACAAAGTGACCACCCCCTATCATCCACAAGCTAGTGGACAAGTGGAAGTCTCCAATCGGGAGATAAAGAGTATTCTGTCCAAAACGGTGAATGCTAATAGGACCGATTGGTCGAAGAAATTGGATGATGCTCTTTGGGCTTATCGGACGGCTTACAAGAATCCAATTGGTATGTCTCCGTAGCGGTTGGTGTTTGGTAAAGCTTGCCATCTTCCAGTGGAACTTGAGCACAAGACTATGTAGGCATTGAGGAAGTTGAACTTGGAATGGGATGTTGCAGCAAATCTCCGAGTGGAGCAATTGAATGAGCTTGATGAGTTCAGATTTCATGCTTACTCCAGCTCGTCTTTGTACAAGGCAAGATGAAGTACCTCCATG
>NW_017670822.1:239862-245831 GCF_001879085.1 Nicotiana attenuata
TGCAAAAGAAAGAGTGACAATGTGTCTCTCTAACCCCTTGAAAGAATTGAAAGAAGTGAAACACTCAAATGAGTCAAAAAGTATGCCATGAAGCATCAAAAGAAGTGCTAAGGGGAAGATTGAACCTAATAGAACAAAAAAAAAACTTATCCTACCTTCACCCAAAAGCCTTCACAAAGACTCCTCAAAAAGCCCTATATGATCTTGAGTTGAGGGAAGCCTACATTAGTGGATACTTACATAAGGGGCAAGCATATGGTACCTAAAGCTGGACGTATGACCTTATTTGTGAGAGAAATGAGTGAAAACAAAAATCCATCAACCTCGGGTTGTGTGTCAATAATCTAAAAAGTGAGGTTCGTTTAGGGAGAGTTGAGGATGTGTGAGTTTGGGTCCCGCAAAGACCAAGGTATTTGAGAAAAGCGCCTTGATGAAATGAGTCAACCCTTGATGCTCTTGTGTCACATTTGAACCATAGTTCTTAAAAGATTAAAAATGTGTTAATGATGCATTCGTATTGAGGGCAATTGTTAGTCCCAATTGATGCGTGATGAGGCTTCCTTAGGATAAGCTGGAATTACTTGGATGTTTCCCTTTGAGGGGTGGGTCTTGTTTTACTTGCTTGAGGACAAGCAAAGATTTAAGTTTGGGGGAGTTGATAACTGTGATTTTAACACGTTTTATGCCCATACTTGCCTATGCTTTATGTATGATTTGCCATAAAATAAACCCAGAATGCTTATAAGTTACGCTTGATTGCAGGTTTGAGCAACAAGATGACGAAAGTCAAAAATCGGCTCGAAACGGAGTGAAACCTGCTCAAGTGTCAAAGATCATGAAAGCAAAGTTATTCAGAACTTGGTGCGGACCGCACCATCATGTCATGCGTCCGCACCATAGGAGTTCAGAGAGTTGGCATTCTCAGTTCCAGCCAATGCGGCCGCACTACAAGTTCACGCGGTCCGCACCACAAAAGTCCAGAGACCATCACAAGCCACTCATGCGGCCGCACTACAAGTTCACGAGGTTCGCACCACAAAAGTCCAGAGACCATCACAAGCCACTCATGCGGCCGCACTACAAGTTCACGCGGTCCGCGCCAGTCATCATGCGGCCGCACTTCATCATTGTGCGGTCCGCGTCAACATCTTCAGAAGGCAAGTCTCAGAAGTCAAGCAACCCAGTGCGACCGCGTGTCAACTTCGTGCGGACCGCACGGACCCCGCAGGGGTATTTTTGTCCGGTTTTTCTTAACTTAGTAATAATAGAATATTTGCCATTTTTAGGGCACGAATTAGATACCAGAGAGCTGCTGCACTCGTGAGACAAAAGTTTTAGCCTATTTTGGGCATTTTCATCTTGTTTAACGTGGATTCTTGTAGATTTACATTCTAGTTAATTAATATGTTCATTTTATCTATTTCTTCTTCAATTTCTGTTGTTATCATGGCTAGCTAAACCCATAAGCTAGGGTTGTGGCTCAACCCTAGTGCGGGTAATTAATGGGTATGATTGTTTAATGCTTGAATGATGTTGGGTGTTTGATATTTGGGTTAATTTTATGTTTTCACTTGGATTTGGTGGTTGCAAACACTAAGTCTAGCTTTGTGGGTCTTGACTCTTCTTGAGAAAGAGTGTCTATGACTCCAAAATTAACCCAACAAGGAATTGGGATGGATCTATGAGAATGGTAGTCCCAATTAATGGGTAAAACCTCGAGAGAGTAATTAACCAACTTGAACCCTAAGTTGCTTGGTTTGTTAGCCTACCCAATTGGTCTCGAGAGAGTCAATTGGGCAAAATCATTCTTTCTACCGAGAGGTGAGAGAGTGAGTGCTATCGTGCAACAGTTATATCATAAGCGCCATAATCATCATTCTCGTATTAGGAATCTCTACCCGTTAGTTGACCACCTAGGTAAATGCCACGACCCTAGTGCTTTTCTCTATCTTGCATACAACTTAGACTTAATATCTTAGCATAATTTAGTTATAATTAGTAGTTGTTAAATTGTAGTTGATAATCACAAAAAAAAAAAACCCAAAAATGATAGAAGATCAATTAGAAGCAAACTCACATTTCTAGGCTAAACAAATATCCAACTCCCTTCCTAGCTCCCTGTGGAAATTGACCCCGATACCACTATTGGGTAAAAGTATTAGCGCCCACTCTTCCAAAGGTTGAGTCCGCTGCGACCTAATCAGGGCTCCTGACTGCTGACTTGAAATGTATTCCCTGCTCTCCAGGCGGGCTCCTGATTGCTAAACTTGAATGTATTCCCTGCTTTCCAGGAGGGCTCCTGACTGCTGACTTGAATGTATTCCCATGTTCTCCAGGCGGGCTCCCGATTTCAACAAAATAAATAAAAACAAAGAAAATTTCTGCCCCAGTTTGGTAGCTGGGCATATATATGAGTGTAAACCGAATTATGTTACCAAATATCAATAAGAACATGAAAGCTGAAACTTGAATTGTACTCCCTTGCTCTCCAGGTGGGCGCCTGATTGCTGAACTTGAACTGTATTCCCCTGCTCTCCAGGCGGGCGCCTGACTGCTGAACTTGAATTGTACTCCCTTGTTCTCCAGGTGGGCTCCTGACTGCTTAACTTGAATGTATTCCCTGCTCTCCAGGCGGGCTCCTGACTGTTGACTTGAAATGTATTCCCTTGTTCTCCAGGCGGGCTCCTGATTGCTGACTTGAAATGTATTCCCTGCTCTCCAGGTGGGCTCCTGACCGCTGACTTGAAATGTATTCCCTTGTTCTCCAGGCGGGCTCCTGACTGCTGAATTTGAACTTTTTCTCACTGTTCTCAAAGCAGGTACCTGTTTGGTGCTTGCTCTTCCCCTATGGAGAGTTCCTCCGAAACAAACGAAATTTCCTGCCCCTGTTTCAATCAAAGGAAAATCTTATCAGTTTAAAATGGTGGTTAGTTGATGGCATTCTTGCTGAAGGTCTTTCCGCTGCCGTGCTTTGTTCTGAGCAGCTTCCCCGAACTGGCCCTGAACCGCTTGACTTTCTGACTGACTTTCAAACTGATGACCCGAGTGTTCCATACCCAAACCGTTGTTTTACCTCTCTGACCCCTTTTCTCTAAACCTTTGCATCTCCGACCAAATCATTCCACCGATGAAACTTCCAGTGACTCCCTATATCCCACTTTACATCCTGCTATCTTTGGTATGTTCTGGCCACAGTGTGCTTTGCAATTTTGGAAGCTGGTAATGAGCTTTGAATCCTTTCTTATTTGCTTTGAACAAAATGGACATTGGAACATCTTAGAGAAACAAAACCCCAAAAGAAATGAAATGCAATGACCTTGAGAAAACAGGACGATTTGCTAAAAAGGAAAAAGAAAAAGAGACTTATCTGAGTGGAACAGCTGGCACCAATGATCATGACATGTATTTTGGATTAACCGGCCCAGCCCGTCCAGCCAACCAACTTTCAGTTGCCATACTTTGTTGCCTCGGAATTCCACAACCTAATTTCTTCACCCAAACCTTAACCTTGTTTATCCTGCGGTGCCCTGAAAGGTTTTCACCCATAGACCTCTCTCATTTGTTCATCTGTCAACTCAATTTCGCCTTAAGGTGCCCGTGAGGGTTTTCACCAATAAGACTCTCTCATTTTTCATTTCTCTCAGCTCCCGTCGCCTTACGGTGCCCGTGAGGGTTTTCACCAATAAGACTCTCTCATTTTATTATTTTCCTGCTTGGACCAGAGTGTTGCCCCTGAAATGAATCACCTCTTCTTGCTCGACTTGGCATTTCTTGAAGAATAATCGGAAGGTCTTCCTTTGGACCGTAATGTGGGCTTTTGGATGGGGTTAGAAAGAAAGGGTGTCAAAGGCTCAAAACAATTCAAATGGGTTCAAAATTACAACTTTCGGAATCAGATTTCTTACAACAATCACAACTTCTGCCCCAATTTCTTTTCTTGGGGACTTTTGGATTTTTTATTTTGATGGGACCGAACCGTGAGGTTGCCTACGTATCCTTAAAAGGAACCAGGTCGGACGTAGTTCATGTCATAGAAATTACTTTGTTGTTGTGATTTTTCCTTTCTTTTTCATCCATTTTCTCTTGTTTTCTTTTCTTTCTTTCTTTTGCCTTTTCTTCTTCTTTTATTTTCTTTTTCCTTTTTCTTCTTCTTTCTTTTTCATTTTCATTTTTCTTTTCTCTCTTTTCCTTTACTTATCCTTTACGCTTGCGTTTCTGAACTTTGCTATTGATTCCAAAAGAGGGGTATGAATGAAAATAAATAAGGCTCAAAGGGGTAACAAAGGATAAAGTGTTTAGATAGCAGAACAAAATGCCTTCGTCATTCCAATCTCCAAAACATACCGAGTACAAACAAATGCAATTAAACCAAAGAAAATCATACATAATTCTCTTGACCGCATCAGAATTGATGGCCATTTCTACACACTTGCCTTCTATGTCTGTTAAATACAAAGCACCATTGGACAACACTCTCGTCACGATGAATGCCCCCTGCCAATTTGGGGCGAACTTGCCTTTGGCCTCAGCCTGATGTGGAAGGATACGTCTCAACACTTGCTGACCCACTTCGAACTTTCGTGGACGCACCTTCTTATTATATGCTCTTGCCATTCTCTATTGATACAATTGGCCATGACACACTACTGCCAATCTTTTCTCATCGATCAAACTTAATTGCTCCAAGCGGGTTTTGACCCATTCATCATCATCAATTTCGGCTTCTGCGACAATCCGAAGGGATGGGATTTCCACTTCTGCGGGTATCACTGCTTCGGTACCATACACCAACAAATAAGGAGTCGCCCCTACTGAAGTACGAATAGTAGTGCGATATCCCAGCAATGCAAAAGGCAACTTTTCATGCCACTGTCTAAAACCCTCCACCATTTTCCGAAGTATCTTCTTTATATTCTTGTTGGCCGCCTCAACTGCTCCTTTTGCCTTGGGGCGGTAAGGGGTGGAATTACGATGTGTAATCCTGAACTGCTGACATACCTCTTTCATCAGATGACTATTGAGATTAGCCCCATTGTCTGTAATGATCACCTTTGGTATCCCAAACCGACAAATGATATTTGAGTGCACAAAATCAACCACCGCTTTCTTGGTTATAGACTTGAATGTTTTGGCCTCAACCCACTTGGTGAAATAGTCAATGGCTACCAGAATAAACCTGTGCCCATTTGATGTTGCTGGCTCAATTGGCCCAATGACATCCATGCCCCATGCAACGAAAGGCCATGATGCGGACATTGTGTGCAATTCCGATGGTGGGGAGTGAATCAAATCTCCATGCACTTGACACTGATGACATTTGCGCACGAAACTGATACAATCTCGCTCCATAGTAAGCCAATAATAACCCGCTAGGATAATCTTCTTTGCTAACACGTACCCACTCATATGTGGTCCACAAACTCCCGAATGTACTTCGGTCATAATAGTTGTGGCCTGTTTAGCATCTATGCATCTCAACAGCCCAAGATCTGGAGTTCTTTTGTACAATACCCCTCCACTGAAGAAAAATCCACTTGCCAACCGTCGAATTGTTCTCTTTTGATCACCGGTGGCCTGTACTGGATACACCCCCATCCTGAGATATTCTCTGATATCGTGGAACCACGGCTCACCATCAAGTTCTTCTTCCACCACATTACAGTAAGCATGCTGATCGCGGACCTGAATCTGCAAAGGGTCCACATAAGCCTTATCTGGATGATGCAACATTGACGCCAGAGTAGCCAAAGCATCGGCAACCTCATTATGAATCCTTGGAATGTGCCCGAACTCTATTGATTGAAACCGTTGACAAAGATCGTGCAAACATTGTCGGTACGGTATAAGCTTCAAGTCCAGTGTTTCCCATTCCCCTTGAATCTGATGTACCAGAAGGTCCGAGTCCCCCATGACCAAGACTCCTGGACACCCATGTCTACAGCCAACCGTCAAACCCCGAAGATACCATG
>NW_017670822.1:246119-322545 GCF_001879085.1 Nicotiana attenuata
TTGTACCGCCTACGACCCTTCGTCATATTCCTCGTAAAGATTATTCCAAGCTCTTGACTTTCCTAATCATCTCCTCCTGCTCGGGATTCTTAGGTGGCTTTTCAGTTTCTGCCGGGAGATCAAAATGAGGAGTGTAGGAATATGGTTCTGGAGCTTTGAAGGTAGGCTCTGGGGGGTAATACTGGTTGTCGTGAGTCTGGAACAGAGGCTCACTGGAAGATCGGTGTAATGCAGCAGGTGGAGGTGCCACAAAGACAGGAGTGACTGGGGGGGGGGAGGGTATGAGACTTGTTTGGGTGGTGGAGCTGGTGGTGTTTGGGAAGTGGTGCCATAGCATTGTTGGTAGGGGGGAAAGGCTGGAGATGAGTTCACAGTAGGAGGCTCCTGAGGTTGAGCCAATGGTGGGATATAAGCAGGGTTGGCAGGATAAACCGGTGGTGGATGCCCCTTTGACCAGGCCTGGTACATTTCGGCCATTTGTTGCTTTAACTTATGCATATCTTCTTTCATCGCATTAACATCCAATTCATCCACCTCTCTTGACGGATCGACATACTCGCCTCTAGTTCTTGGTTGGCCATGTTCAGTTTGTCCTTGGACCGGGTGCTGTAGGAGTGAGGTGCCAGAATGCCAATCAACTAGCCACCTGCCTGGACTCAATACATAAACAACAACTTTGTTAGCGGTTAGGGCTTTAACAGATTGGTAACCGCACATTTGGGGTATGAATGCACCTAAGCAGTTAACCGTTTCTATTATGCCTTTGATCGGTCGCATCGTCATCCCGACTTTCCTTATTCCCATTTGCAACTTCTGTTTTTTTCTTTTCCTTCTTTTTCTTTTCTCATTCTTTTCATTCTTGCCTTTGCTTTCTCTTTGTTTTTATTCTCTCATTTTCCTCTCTTGTTTTGCCATTGCTTCCTTCTCACGATTTCTTATTTTCTTTCTTTTTATTTTCTTTTTCTTTTGTCTTTTGTTTTTCCTCTCTTTTCTTTCCCCTTTTGTTTTTTTTCTTTTTTTTCTTCATTTGGTTACGGTCGAATCCTATGGAGACTGCCTACGTATCATGACCACGTATGAATCAGACCGAGCGTAGTTCTAGGGACATAAATAAAAAATAAATAACAAAAACATTTTGGGATTTTCAATTTTTTCATAAAAAACAAATGCTTTGATTACAAAAATTGACAGACTCAAAAGAAACTAACAGACTCTGGAAAGACGAAAATACATACTCAAAAGGACTAACAGACTCAAAACAAACTGATAAACTTTAACAGCAAGAAAGCACAGACTCAAGCAAAGATCATGAATACATTAATGCCTCGAATGCTCCTGGGGCCCGCGGGGCATCGTTCGGCCTCGCCACGGGCCTATATGCAAGATCCCCTTGGAGCCTCTCCAAATCGCTCATGATTTGTCGGACAAATGTCATCACCGCCGCAATGAAAGTGGTACAGGTCATATCCTCACATGCTTGGCACTTCACAACAATATAATCGGCAATAGCCCTGACCCTCTCTCGGATCCTTCCCTTTTCCTGAAGCAGACGCCCGACCAGCTGATTACGGGCTTCTAACACTTGAGAGTCGTGAAGGTGTTGACTTTGCAACTGCTGTATTTCTTCCTCTATCTGAGCCATAAGATCATAACATTGTTCCCTTTCAGCTTTAAAATCCTTGGCTTGTTTGATCATTTTGTTCTCGACAGTGATGACCCTTTTCTTTAACCCCGCAACCTCATTGTCATATTGCTCTTTTAACTGTCTAACCAGGCGTGCTCTTTCGTCCGCATTCTTAGCCAATTGTGTTCGAGCCCTGGCTAGTTCATTCTCCGCTTTTTTCAAATCAAAACCATAATCATCCACTTTCTGCCTAAGGTTCTTTATGAGCTTTTCATCCTTTACGCTCATGGCGGGGTTTTCGGCTGCTATTTTTATTTCTCGAATTTGGGCTCGTAAGGCTTCATTTTCTTTGTCTAATTTCTTCTTTTCACCCTCATCCGTCGTGGCTTGCAAACCATTTTCGAACTGAAGGTCTTGGACTTGCTTTTCTAGCTTGCTTATGTTGGCCCTGTACTCATTCTCCTTGGCTAACCAATCCCACTGTTCTTGTGATGCCTCGACAAATTCTTGAAGGTGGGGTCTTTTGGCCGGCCTCCCGAACACAATTTCCTTTCTATACCAAGCGTGGTACCCTGGTGAAACTTCTCCTTTGGATCGATCCCGTACATAGGTATTTGCCGCCAAGTATTGACACTCGCTCCAAATCTGGCAGACTGTTGCTTCAGGAAACTGGCCATCAGGACCAATCTCGACTACTTGGGCACTGAGATCTTCATCCGTTGGCACTATTTGGCATCTCCCAAGCTGTCTCAATACCCGATACGGGGCATACGGCTGGATGCTCCTGAGACCCATCAAGAGGAAGTGAGGCCCGGTAGCTGGCATATATACGACCTCATCCACAGGCAACCATCCAAACGTCCACTCTATTTGGCTAGCAGTGGCGGAACGGAGGTGTGATATCCATCCCGTGACCTCTTCTGGCAAGCTGATCCCATCAATCCTCGTATAAAATTCCTCTATGCAGGTTTTCTCTGTTGACCCATAACTCATGAATTGAGGGGTGCAACAAGTTGCACCCCTCAAAGAAGTCTCCTCCGGCTTTGCAGGCTGTGAGAGCGCGAAAGATTTCAGCTACTATCATGGGTGCAAGGGTGCTTTTGGCCTGGGTAAGTAAAGTGCTGACAACCCCAGCTATTTTTATGTCGATATTTCCATCTTTCCTAGGGAACACCAGAAGTCCCAAGAAGACCACCATAAAAGCAAAACACCTATGTTCTTCCCATTTGAGGCGGTTCCCTTTGCTACATATTTTGTTTTCCAGATTGTTGAACCCTCCTATGTGGCCATATCTCTGGTACATAAATTGTGGAGTACAAAAACCAGCTGCTAAATCTGGGTTGTGGATCCCCCTGCTTATCTTCAGTGAGTCTAAGAATCTGTGCACAACTACGATTCTCGGAGCAACCAAGTACTTGTGTCTTAAAGGAACCTCAGCACTCCCAATGTACCCGGCTATTTCTTCCAAAGTCGGGGTGAGTTCAAAATCTGAAAAATGGAAACGTTGTGTGCCGGGTCCCAGAATGTAACCAATGCCTTTATGATGTCTCCCCTGGGCCTAATCTTCAACAAACCGGTAAGACCTCCCAAATATTGTTTGACCTTGTCTTGCCCTTCTTTACCCAGATCATCCCACCACGTATGCAACTCCAAGGGGATTTTTTTCATGATTGAGAAAGGTTCATTTTGAATTGTGCTCATCCTGCACATTTATTAAAGTGATTAAAAGAAAACTATGACTCATTTTGACTCAAGGGAAACAACACCAATTTTCAAAAGTTTATTTCAAACTAAAACCCAATATTTGCAAATACGGCCTTTCAGCACTTCGGGGAGGAAGATTTTAAGGTTGTGCTCGCTAACTGACCCAAATTAAATTTAAAAAATGACCAAAGGTGGTTGTTCTTGCAAAAAACAGCCTTCCGGCGCCCTTTTAGGGACATTCGGCTATTTGCGACAAGAATGGCATCACCTTACTTATTTACCATGAAAAAAATAAAATTTTGTCCTTTTTAGGTTAATTTTGCAAAAGGGAAGTTGGACCAGATGGGGGTTGCCTACGTATCCCACGCCCTGTGAGAATCAAACTGGCGTAGTTCGGGCAAATAAACCAACTATTTTTGAAAACAAAACCTTTTTCTTCCTTTTTTCTTTTTCATTTTTCTCAAAAAATTGGCAGAGTTTCAGTACCATTTGGACATTGGTTTTTTTCTTTCAAAACCGGTGATTACCCCTCATAACCCTCACACTGCTATTTTCTTTTCCAAACTCTCCCCTTTTATTCAAAAAGCCGGTCAGCATGCCAATCTGAAGCAGATAAATGCACAAGTAGGATGCATCAGGATGGTCTGTTAGTTTGGGTACACCTGTCCTAGACGGACCCAACCCCTGTGTTGAGTTCCCTAAGTCAAATGCACATGATGCAAACAAGCGTTCCTACTAGGGATCCGACATGAGGCTGAGTTATTCTAGGTTCAAAACCTGGGTATATGTACTAGACTGTGTACCCGAGCGGACAACTCGAGTCGAGGAGGGGGCTACGTACCGGGAACCAAAAGGCCATCCGGCTTAGTAACTTGTCCGAGCCTCTTTCTTATTTCAAGGTATGACACTAATAGAATAGGGAGTCTCGACCAGTGAGCACATCCCCGAAGATGAGATGAGAAGGGTTTCGTAGCAGTTTATATATAGTTCAGATAATATCAAAGCGGTAAAAGCATCATTTAGCACATTAGGCCCAAGCATGTAATGAAATCAGATAACAGATAAAGCCAAAATATAACAATTTATCTAAGCTCGAATTCTGAACCCTGAACCAGAGATTCTGGGTTCTCCCCAGCAGAGTCGCCAGAGCTGTCACACCTCCTTTTTTACACTACACCCCGCGGAAGAGGTATAATAAAGGGAGTTTTTCCAATTAAAGGACAATCGAAACGGGATTCATTATTAAAAGATTCAGAGTCACCACTTGGGAGATTTATGGTGTCCCAAGTCACCGGTTTAAATCCCGAATCGAGGAAAGGGTTGACTATGTATTACAGTCCGCGATCCAGAAATCCGGGTAAGGAATTCTGTTAACCCGGGAGAATGTGTTAGGCATTCCCGAGTTTCGTGGTTCTAGCACAGTCGCTCAACTGTTATAATTGGCTTATTATCTGATTTTAAGACATTTTGAACCTATGTGCAATTTTAACTTTTTAACCGCTTTTATTTAATTAATTAAAGGAAGATTGCAACGTTATTTAAAACGTGTTTCGAACCACCTCACATAAATGCACCCGCAGTCCATAACACATTTTATCTAACGTTGGGATTTGGATTTGGGTCACGTAAATGTGCACCCGAGTTTAGGAAGATACATTATTAAATAACGCACCTAAAAACAACTACGCGTTCGCAACTTTGCGAGGGCCATGGAACATTCGCTAAATGGAACGCCTCGATTTCTAAGGATTTATACAAGATTGACTAAACGACGGCCTGCAATTGTCATTTTTTGGTTTGGCACGGCGCACCCCGATTTATTCTAATCAAAAGGTTTCCAAATTAAATTACAAGGGCCATACACTATGTGATTTCATTTACTTATGGCGCACCTCAGTCTATTAAAAGAAATTAACTAAAGAATAATTGGAATTCTGATTTATTCCAGGCCAAACCTATACTAACGGTTCAATAAAGATAAAGCATGAACAAAAGTTGCCCTTAGCTGACTGCAAAGTAGCCCAAATCTCGTTCACAAGACTTTTCAGAATTGGGCCTCATAATTGAACCCATATACGGAGCCCTACAGCTGAGAAATGAAGTCTCACAATCGATTACCTGAGGCTCCAAATTGCACACGATCAATCATGGAAGATCTAATTACTAATGAAGCATAACACTTATTTTAAATACAAAATAAGATTCCACTTTGACCATTAATTAACACACAACTTCAGGTCTTTAGCTTTTCAAATTAACCTTAGGGAACGAAGGAATGAGTCACTAGCGAATTTTAAAAGAAACAATTGCATTCTAACAGCAGGAGAATCACACCACCAATCATTAAACATTGAACTATTAATTGAACTTATACTAATGGCCACTTCAAAATTAAACCAGGGAATACTTCAAACCCTCAGAAAGCAAAATTAGCAATAAATTTGAAAAAAAAACAAAATGAATTGGCTGCATCAGAATATGAATTAGTGCCTTTGAACCATCGCCAAGTCAAATAACTTCAACTAATCACTTAAAATCCCTACTCATTAATAGAATAAACACGTTTAAAAAGTCCAACAGTCTTAAGTCATTACATTCAAACAAATTCAGCTTCAAATCTTAAAATGAAGTACGACGCTGACGATATAGACAACTACATATGAGATCTACATTAGGGAACACATGGAAAAACTACAGGGAAGTCCAATAGGAATTTGACAAAACAACATGTAAACCACTCCAATTTGGTTGTATAACCTTCAGCTTCACATTTCATACACGATTCAGGAGTCACTACATACCTGGGATAAGAAAGGAGACAAAGAAGAAAGTGAAGGTCAGTAAGCACGGCAACAGCAAGTCAGCAAACTGATTTCAATAGAACAGTGACCCAGCAAGCCAAATAATTCCAAAAAAAAAAACCCAGCTATTCCCCAAACCTCAAACCATTTCAGCTCCAAACGAATCAAAGATGGTTTCAGAAAATAAGAAAAACTCCAGAGATCAAAGAAGGAAGATAAAAGTTCAATGGAATAGTGAATAATTCAGTCGTTTGTGATTTTCTCAGATTTTTGCTCTTCAATCTTCCTTGCAAGGCAAGAATAAGATGCCTTTATAGGCAAGCAAATAGGGCAGACTTCAGATTTCAATTCTTTCAATTTACCCCTTTCTAATTTTGTTTTTTGCTTACTTGACCCCTTATTTACTGACTTGTTTACCCAAGCTAACCTACTACACTTCTGAAATTCAATTAAAACCCACACTAGAAGCTTCCCTTTTTCTGTTATCAACAAGATTCCCTCAACCAAATACCAAACTACCCCCCCCACCCCCGAGCCCTGATTATTTACTGTAGGACACCAGGCGGGTCAAAATTAACCCAAAGTTTCCATCCTAAAACTGGCTTGTAGACCGGACTAACCCTCTTTTCTTTGGGCTTTCAATTTACAGAAACAAAATCCGATTCAATAAGGCCCACCCAAAATTGAAGCTGAGCAAATCAAGCAAAATTTCGATTCAAACGAGAACAAAGGGAGAAGAACTAAAGCTACATGAGATTTAAATGCATCTAAAACATTTTTCGTTTCTAATTATGCAAAAAAGAACTGATTCAATCAAAAGAAAAAAAAATATATATATATATATATATATATATATATATATATATATATATAAACATAACAAAGAGAAGAAGAGATGAACCAGACGAAAATGAAGATGGAGAGAAGAACGAAAGAGACGAAGAAAAATAGGACGAAGGTACCTAACATCATACGTGAATGGACAAGCTTGAAGGAACTTGGGCTTGTCGATTTTGAGCCGAAATTGGTCTCAGTCATGCGTTCTTGTCAAGAACGAACAACCGAGGCCAGTTTCGACTCTAATCCTCTGCCAAAAACTGGAAAATTCTTTTCGTCTTTTCCCCTTTTAGATCCGGACTTGGCTCCGCGTGGTGATGCTTTGAAGGATTATGGTGAAATATTAAGGGTCAGGGGTGAGTAAGGGTGGTATGGGGTAGTTTTGATGGCGGTTTGGAGTTATTGCGACTGGTAAAAATGGCGGATCTCTAAACTAGGGTTAGGAGATATCGAAGAGATGAGAGAGATGGAGATGGGGAAGATGACCCATCTCTAAAATTTCGGACATATTAAAGGGAATGGGGTCTTTAGTTCCTGGCCGTTGGATGAGCTAGATAGAAGAGCTCAGGTTCATTTTAGAGCTGGACCTTGAAGCTACGTCGTTTTGGATGAAGGGCTGACCGGGTTGGGAGAATTTTGGGCTTGGTTTAGTGGGTTTGGGGAGGGACTCGACTGGGCCTGGGTAAAAGAATTAATGACTGGCCCAATTACTCCTCTTTTCTTTTAAAAGTCTCTTTTCTTTTCATTTCTTTTTCACAAATTCTTTTTGTTGCCTTTTCTTTTTCCAAAATAAAAATAAAATTAAAAAAATCTAAATTAATTCCTAGAATTTAATTGACTTAAATAAAAGCAATAATTAAACCTAAATGATAATTAACACAATTAGTTAAAAACAAATTAAAAGGAAAGCTACTTAAAATAAAAGTTGAAATCAAAAATGCAAATTACGCTATTTTTGTGATTTTCCTTTTCTATAAAATAACTAATTTACTACTTAACTCAAAAATTGTAAAATTAAATCCTACATGCAAATGCAACATATTTTTTATATTTTTCATTAATTAAAATTCACAGACAAAAATGCAAACAATTAACAGAAAATACCACGAAAATCCACAGAATTGCAAACACTGAAAGAAATTATTTTGTTTTGAATTTATGGGAGTAGTTCATATAGGGCAAAAATCACGTGCTCACAGCCCCTTACCAAGAATATACATAACATGTGTGCCTGTATCCACATACTAATATCTGACTCCGGTGGGGCGAGTCCTAGACCAAGCGCTGACCAGATCTAAGTCAACCATCAATATCACTTAGTCTAATATGGGGCCTGGTACACGTGTCACCTTACAATCAATACCACTTGGCGCAATGTAGGGTCTGGCACACGCGTCACCTCACTATCAATATCAAGTCGGCTCTATGGCCCAAGATCAGTATCAATTCGCTCAAGTCTCCATATGCTAACATCTCATATAAACATAATTCAATATACCACAAGGAATATAACAGCGTGCCATAATTCAGTTCAAACTCCTGTCATGCACAAGGGTACCAATACATGTGAGATAACATATAAAAAGTACAGAGAGACAAAGGTATAACACGCGAACATAATATCATGATTGAATAGTACGACTACAGCTAAGGCAAATAGCTCAAAATAGCAAAAATAGCCCTATCATATCTCAAAAAAATAAGCAAATAACCTAGACATGATTTATAGTATGAAGAATAGCTCACGTAGTCATACAAATAGAGAAAACATGATATCAAAGAAGAAAAACTGCAAAACAAGGAATATAATAACCTAAGATCTACCCGGATCATGAATAACCATTGTGCATTATTATACGCCCGTCACCTTGCATATACGTCACCCCCCAATACATAACGAATATCAAACAGGGAGATTATCCTCAAGCCAAGCTTAGGCAAGATACTTACCTTATCCGGGTTGGTCTTTGACTTCGAATCGCATCAAAACCTTGTTTTGGCCATCCAATCACGCATATCCATCCCGAATATCATCCAAGAAAGTCAATAATGCCCTAGGAAATGATCCCAATCCATAAAGCTTCGATCTTTGAAGAAATTTATAAAAGTCATAAAAAGTCAACCCGGGCCCTCATGCCCGAAATCCAAACCAAAATCCGATGACACATAACCCATCGAGTTCAAATATATAATTAGTTTTCAAAATGAGTCCAAATTGGTACTCAAATCCCTAAAATACACTCTCTTAAAGTGTAGACAAAAAGGCACAACTTTATTTCGAACTTCAAAATTTTAGGTGTAGATATCCATGGGTAATCAATATATAAAAGAAAATCTAAGTGTAAATAACTTACCGCCAAGGTAGTAGTAAAATTGATTTTCAAAATTTCATCTTCTCGAAGCTGTAACGATTCGGCCGGTCGTTTTTAGAATTTACGCCCCGATCCCTCATTAACTGCTTCCCCTAAGTTCATTTCTGCCATTTTGGTATGCCGGGACGTTCGGTGTTAAGTTTTGGAGAGTTTTGGGACACTTAGTCCCTAAATGAGAGCTTAAGTGTTGAAAAATGGTCCGTAATCGGAACAGTGTGAAGACGACCTCGGAATGGAAATCCGATGGTTCCGTTAGCTCCATTAGGTGATTTCAGGGTTAGGAGCGTGTTCGGAATGTATTTTGGAGGCTCGTAGCTCATTTAGGCTTGAAATGCCGAAGTTTGAATTTTTGAAGCTTCCGGTCCGATAATGAGTTTTTGATCCGAGGGTCGGATTGGAATTCTGGAAGTTGCAGTAGCTCCGTCATGTCATTTGGAATGTGTGTGCAAAATTTCAGGTCATTCGGGTGAGGTTTGGTTAGGTTTTTGATCGAAAGTGTGTTTTGTTGGAATTTGAAGTTCTTAGGCTTGAATCTTTGATTTAATCGGACTTCCGGTGTGGTTTTAGGTGTTTTGAGGAATGGTACAAGTTCGAATAAGGTATTAGGTGGTATTGGTGCTTTTGGTTGAGATTCCGGGGGCCTCGGAATGATTTCGGGTGGTTAACGGAGAAATTTTTAAGTAATTGCTGCAGCTGGTATTTTTCTTTCTGGTATTTTCGCTTCTGCGGCTTGGGAACCGCAGAAGCGGCCTTGGACGTCGCAGAAGCGGCTTGTGCCCCCTTCCTCAGAAGCCGCAGAAGCGGTGCCACTTCTGCAGAAGCGGAGCCGCAGAAGCGGCCCAGCTATCGCAGATGTGGTCCTGTCCCTTTTAATGAAAACCGCAGAAGCGGTTGGCTTTCCGCTTAAGCGGGACCGCAGAAGCGGAAATGACTGTTCAAAAATATCAATTTCGAGGGTTTAATTTCGTAAGTTTGAAAATCGATTGACAGCTCGGGAGAAGGCGATTTTGAGTGGGTTTTGAAGAGAAAATCATTGGGTAACGTTTCCTTGATCCCTTTTCATTATATTTCATCATTATATAGCTAAATACATCATTGGAATTCAAATTTTGGACCAAAAATTGGATAATTTGGGGTAAAACTTCATTGGCTAGACTATTGAGTTTTGAGTGGGCATTTGACCTCCGATTTGGAAGATTTTTATATGTTTAGACTCGTGAGAGTACGAGGGTTCAAAAAATGTGAAAATTATTCGATTCCGAGACGTTGGCTTGAGGGGCGTTTTGGTCATTTTATCTATTTTCGCGCCCTAGCTTTAATTTTAATAGCGAAATCAGTTGTTTGCAATATTATTTACGATATGTAATTGAATTGAATAGATTTGGGCCATTTGGAGTCGGATACTCGTGGCAAAAGCGCGGTTTCTAGTGATATTGAGCCGGTTCGAGGTAAGTGGCTTATCTAACCTTGTGTGGGGGACTTTTCCCCTTAGGATTGTTTTTCTTGATATTTGAGTGCCTTGTACGTGATGTGACGAGCGCGTACTTGAGCCGATTGATGAAAATCCGGTTTTCACTTAAGTTGTTGAGATTTAGCTTTCTTTACTACTGGCCTTATCCTACTTGAAATTATACTTGTGCTAGATTTGGAAAGCATGTTTAGCTGACTTAACTGCCTAATTGCTTAAGTTGTTTGACTGTACTACGTGAAGCATGCTAGGCTAATTCTATCTGTTGCTCTGTCTTTCGTGCTTTATTCCTTGGTTTGTTTCTGGCTGTGGTTGCACATTTACATTGGGACTACGGATGTGGGATTCCGGTAGCTCCCCCCCCCCCCCTTGGTTGTTTACTTTGGGACTACGGGTTCGATTCCCGGTAGATTCCCCTGCACTTTTACTTTGGGACTGCGGGTTTGATTCCCGATAGATCCCCCTGCATTTTGATGGTTGGAATACGGGACGGTATCCCGGAAGATCCTTCGGTTTGGTATACGAGTTGGACTACGGGACGGTATCTCGGGAGATCCACTGGACAGTTGAGGAAAGGGGCTACAGGACGGTATCCTGGGAGACCCTCATTGTTATCATTGGTATTGAGTTGTATTTACTCTGTGTTTGCTCTGTCCTTTTGTGGTTGTTATTGTCTCGTTGACCTGCCTTATTTCACTACTGTATTTATTATTTCTGTCAGATTATCATACCGTTAATTATTGTTATTACTATATTTTGTCTCAGTATGGCCCTGACCTTCCTCGTCACTACCCAACCGAGGTTAGGCTTGGCACTTATTGAGTACCGCTGTGGTGTACTCATGCCCTTCCTGCGCATGTTTTTCATGTGCAGATCATCCAGGTACCTCTACTCAGGTGCACTATCAGTGAGGCAGGAGGACTACGGAGACTTCGAGGTAGATCTGCTGCGTCCGCAGACCGACGAGTCTCCCTCTCACTCTATATCTAGTACTTAGTTTTTCTTCTTCCGGTTGTTAGATATTCTGGAGTTTGGAGCCTTTACTTTTTGCTTATGTAGCCTGTGTTGCCCGTGAGTTTTCGGGTTTTGGGAATTGTTTTGAACTTGTGATATTGAGTTGTACATGTCGAGCGCCGTCATGACATGTTCACAGTCGGTGAACTAGGGTCGTGACAAGTTGGTATCAGAGCTCTAGGTTCATAGGAGTCACGGAACACAGGCCGGTTTATTAGAGTCTCGCTGATCGGTACGGAGACGTCTGTACTTATCTACGAGGGGCTATGTAACTATTTAGGAAAAATCTTCGTTTGATTTGAATTCCTTGTCGTGCGATATTTTGACATCAATTCTAAACTTCTATTTCTATTCTCTCACAGATGGTGAAGACACGTGCCACTCGAGATGATCAGGCACCCGCGCCCCCTACTCCAGCCGTCAGAGGCCGGGGCCGGGGGAGAGGTCGAGGACGCGCACGTGGTGCAGCCAGAGCACCTGCGCGAGCTGCCGCCGAGGTACCACCAGCAGATCCAGCCGGAGCCCAGGCACCTGGCACACCTACTACTGCCACTACTACACCAGCGCTCCAGGAGACTTTGGCTCAGTTCATGAGCATGTACACCACCTTGGCTCAGGTGGGGTTGCTTCCCCTTGCTGCAGCCACATCCCAGGTCGGGGGAGGAGCAGAGACTCCCGTCGTCCGCACTCCTGAGCAGCGAGTGCAGGTTGAGCAGGCTCCCGAGATTATCTGGCACCGCCTGCAGCACCAGTTCAGCCCGAGGATGGGTCAGCTGCTTCAGAGGACGAGCAGCGCAGGCTTGAGAGGTTCAAGAAGTATGATCCCCCAGTGTTCAGTGGATTAGCATCAGACGATGCCTTGGGATTTCTAGAGGAGTGTCATCGTATTCTTCGCACTATGGGCATAGTGGAGTCCAGCGGGGTTTCTTTCACTGCTTTTCAGCTTCGGGGAGCTGCCTATGATTGGTGGCACACTTATGAGATAGACAGTCCAGTCGAGGCTGCTTCACTGACTTGGACCCAGTTCTCGGATATGTTCATGAGAGAGTTTGTCCCCCAGAGTCTCAGGGATGCATGGCGCACAGAGTTTGAGCATTTGCGCCAGGGTGCTATGACCGTTTCGGAGTATGCTATCCGTTATACCAGGTTGGCCAGGCATGCATCGGCTTTGGTTGCTACAGTTCGGGAGAGAGTTCGTAGGTTTATTGAGGGTCTTATCCCACCCATCAGATCTAGCATGGCTCGAGAGTTGGAGACGGACGTTCCTTATCAGCAGGTAGTGAGCATTGCTAGGAGGATTGAGGGTATGCTTGCCAGGGAGCGAGGGGAGAGGGAGGCCAAGAGGTCTCGAGAGTCGGGTCACTACTCTGGTGCCCGTACCCCATCAGCAGGTAGTTATGGTAGGGGTTATGCGGGTCGCCCTGTTCATTCAGCTCTTCCAGCAGCCGGCAGTACTCCAGCTCCACCTGCACCTCAGGAGCCTTACTATGCACCTCCAGTTTCTAGCGCGCCTCCTGCGCGGGGTGTTTCCAGAGGTCAGTCCAGCAGGCCTAGTCCCATCTAGTCACAGCCACCGCGTCCTCCCAGAGCTTGTTTCAAGTGCGGTGATACACGCCACATGGTTAGGGACTGCCCCAGACTTGGTAGGGGTGCATCTTCACAGACTGCTCAGCCGCTCCTCAGAGTACTCAGGCCATGATCACAGCTCCAGCAGCTACCCCACCTGCCCAGCCGGCTAGGGGCGGAGGTCGGGGAGATAGAGGTCGCCCTCGAGAGAGGGGCCGGGCCAGATATTATGCTATTCCTGCTCGTACTGAGGTTGTTGCCTCCGACTCCGTCATTACAGGTATTATTCTGGTTTGTCACAGAGAGGCATCGGTTATATTCGATCCGGGCTCTACTTACTCTTATGTGTCTTCTTACTTTGCTCCTCATTTGGGTGTGCCTCGAGATTCTTTGAGTGCCCCCGTTTATGTTTCTACTCCTGTGGGAGATTCTCTTATTGTGGACCGCATTTATCGGTCATGTTTGGTTACAATTCATGGTTTTGAGACCGGAGCAGACTTATTATTACTCGGTATGGTGGATTTTGACATTATTTTGGGCATGGACTGGTTGTCGCCCCATTTTGCTATTCTTGATTGTCACGCCAAGACCGTGACGTTGGCTATGCCAGGTATTCCACGTGTTGAGTGGAGTGGTACTGTAGACCACACTCCCAGTAGAGTTATCTCTTTTCTTAAAGCTCAGCGCATGGTGGAGAAGGGGTGTGCTGCGTATTTGGCTTATGTGAGAGATGTTAGTGTTGATACCCCTTCTGTTGATTCTGTTCCAGTGGTTGATACCCCTTCTATTGATTCTGTTCCAGTGGTACGAGATTATCCCGATGTATTTCCAGCTGATCTTCCGGGCATGCCGCCTGATAGAGACATTGATTTCGGCATTGATCTGTTGTCGGGCACTCAGCCCATTTCCATTTCTCCATATCGTATGGCTCCTCCTGAGTTGAAGGAGTTGAAGGATCAGTTGCAGGAATTGCTTGGTAAGGGTTTTATTCGACCCAGTGTTTCACCGTGGGGTGCTCCTGTTTTGTTTGTGAAGAAAAAGGATGGTTCTATGTGCATGTGTATTGACTACCGCCAGTTGAACAAGGTTACAGTGAAGAACTGTTATCCTTTGCCTCGCATTGATGATCTGTTTGACCAGCTTCAGGGCGCACAGGTGTTTTCTAAGATTGACTTGCGCTCAGGTTACCATCAGTTGAAGATTCGGGAGCCAGATATCCCGAAGACTGCCTTCAGGACTCGATATGACGAGTTCCTTGTCATGTCATTTGGGCTGACCAATGCCCCTGCAGCTTTCATGCATTTGATGAACAGTGTGTTCAGGCCATATCTTGACTCGTTCGTGATTGTTTTTATTGATGATATTCTGGTGTATTCTCGGAGTCGGGAAGATCATGAGCAGCACCTGAGGACCGTGCTACAGACCTTGAGGGAGAAAAAGTAATATGCACAGTTCTCAAAATGTGAGTTTTGGCTGAGCTTTGTGGCATTCTTAGGCCATATGATTTCTAGTGAGGGTATTCGGGTGGATCCGAGGAAGGTAGAGGCCGTGCAGAGTTGGCCCAGGCCGTCCTCAGCTACAGAGATTCGCAGCTTCCTTGGCTTGGCGGGTTACTACCGTCGTTTCGTGGAGGGATTTTCATCGATTGCTGCCCCTATGACTAGATTGACCCAGAAGGGTGCCCCATTTCAGTGGACAGAGGAGTGTGAGGCGAGCTTTCAGAAGCTCAAGACAGCTTTGACTACAGCCCCAATCTTGATGTTGCCTACCGGTTCGGGGTCTTATACTGTCTATTGTGACGCCTCGAGAGTTGGCCTTGGAGCAGTGTTGATGCAGGACGGTAGGGTGATTGCCTACGCGTCCAGACAGTTGAAGATACATGAAAAGAATTACCCTGTCCACGACCTTGAGTTAGCTGCCATTGTTCATGCCTTGAAGATCTGGCGTCATTATTTATATGGAGTGCCTTGCGAGATCTATACTGATCATCGGAGTTTGCAGCACTTGCTCAAGCAAAAGGATCTCAATATGCGTCAGAGGAGGTGGTTAGAGCTGCTGAAGGATTATGACATCACTATCCTAATCACCCGGGCAAGGCCAATGTGGTGGCGGATGCCTTGAGTCGCCGGGCGGAGAGTTTGGGGAGTTTGGCATATTTTCCAGCTTCAGAGAGGCCTATGGCGATTGATGTTCAGGCCTTAGCCAGCCAGTTCGTGAGATTGGATCTTTCGGAGCCCAGTCGAGTTCTAGCTTGTGTGGTTTCCCGGTCCTCCTTAGTTGATCGTATCAGGGAGCGGCAGTATGATGACCCTCATTTGCTTGTCCTTCGGGACAAGTTTCAGTGTGGAGATACCAGGGATGTGACCATTGGAGATGATGGAGTATTGAGGATGCAAGGCCGGATTTGTGTGCCCAATGTTGATGGTCTTCGAGAGATGATTCTTGCAGAGGCCTATAGTTCGCGGTATTCCATCCATCCGGGTGCCGCGAAGATGTATCAGGACTTGAGGCAGCACTACTGGTGGAGGCGGATGAAGAAGGATATAGTTGGTTATGTGTCTAGATGCCTCAACTGCCAGCAGGTGAAGTATGAGCACCAGCGCCCGGGTGGGTTGCTCCAGCAGATAGAGATTCCGGAGTGGAAATGGGAGCGCATCACCATGGATTTTGTATCTGGACTTCCACAGACCTTGAAAAAGTTTGATTCCATTTGGGTTATTGTGGACCGGCTGACCAAGTCCGCTCATTTCATTCCTGTGTGTACCACTTATTCAACGGAGTGGTTGGCAGAGATTTATATCAGGGAGATCGTCCGTTTGCATGGTATTCTAGTTTCTATCATTTCAGACAGAGGTACTCAGTTTACATCGCGGTTCTGGAGAGCCGTGCAGCAGGAGTTAGGCACTCGGGTGGAGTTGAGCACAGCATTTCACCCCCAAACGGACGGACAGTCCGAGCGCACTATTCAGATTCTTGAGGATATGCTCCGTACGTGTGTGATTGAGTTCGGAGGGTCTTGGGATCATTACTTGCTACTGGTGGAGTTTGCTTACAATAACAGCTATCAGTCCAGCATTTAGATGGCGCCGTATGAGGCTTTATACGGTAGGAGGTGCAGATCTCCAGTGGGTTGGTTTGAGCCGGGCGAGGCCAGGCTATTGGGCACAGAGATGGTTCAGGATGCATTGGAGAAGGTTAAGGTGATTCAGGATAGACTCCGTATAGCCCAGTCCAGGCAGAAGAGTTACGCGGACAGGAAGGTTCGTGATGTTTCGTATATGGTTGGTGAGCGGGTTCTGCTTCGGGTCTCGCCTATGAAAGACGTCATGCGGTTTGAGAAGAAAGGAAAGTTGAGTCCGAGGTTTATTGGCCCTTTTGAGGTCTTGAGGCGAGTTGGGGAGGTTGCCTACGAGCTTGCCTTACCTCCTAGTTTGGCTGGAGTTCACCCGGTATTTCATGTTTCGATGCTCCGGAGGTATCACGGTGATCCGTCGCACGTGTTGGATTTCAGTTCAGTCCAGTTGGACAAGGATCTATCCTATGTTGAGGAGCCAGTGGCTATATTGGACAGACAGATCAGAAAGTTGAGGTCAAAGAACATTGCTTCAGTGAAGGTTCAGTGGCGGGGTCAGCCGACCGAGGAGGCGACTTGGGAGACCGAGCAGGATATGCGCAACCAGTACCCTCATCTTTTCTCTACCTCAGGTATGTTCTCTATGCTCGTTCGAGGACGAACGAATGTTTAAGTGTAGGAGGATGTAACGACCCGGCCGGTCGTTTTTGGAATTTACGCCCCGATCCTCCATTAACTGCTTCCCCTAAGTTCATTTCTGCCATTTTGGTATGCCGGGACATTCGGTGTTAAGTTTTGGAGAGTTTTGGGACACTTAGTCCCTAAATGAGAGCTTAAGTGTTGAAAAATGATCCGTAATTGCAACAGTGTGAAGACGACCTCGGAATGGAAATCTGATGGTTTCGTTAGCTCCGTTAGGTGATTTCGGGGTTGGGAGCGTGTTCGAAAAGTATTTTGGAGGCTCGTAGCTCATTTAGGCTTGAAATGCCGAAGTTTGAATTTTTGAAGCTTCCGGTCCGATAGTGAGTTTTTGATCCGAGGGTCGGATTGGAATTCCGGAAGTTACAGTAGCTCGGTCATGTCATTTGGGATGTGTGTGCAAAATTTTAGGTCATTCGGGTGAGGTTTGGTTAGGTTTTTGATCGAAAGTGTGTTTTGTTGGAATTTGAAGTTCTTAGGCATGAATCTTGGATTTAATCGGACTTCCGGTGTGGTTTTAGGTGTTTTAAGGATTGGTACAAGTTCGAATAAGGTATTAGGTGGTATTGGTGCTTTTGGTTGAGATTCCGGGGGCCTCGGGATGATTTCGGGTGGTTAACGGAGAAATTTCTAAGTAATTGCTGCAGCTGGTATTTTTCTTTCTGGTATTTTCGCTTCTGCGGCTTGGGAATCGCAGAAGCGGCCTTGGACATCGCAGAAGCGGCTTGTGCCCCCTTCCTCAGAAGCCGTAGAAGCGGTGCCACTTCCGCAGAAGCGGAGCCGCAGAAGCGGCCCAGCTATCGCAGATGCGGTCCTGTCCCTTTTAATGAAAATCGTAGAAGCGGTTGGCTTTCCGCTTAAGCGGGACCGCAGAAGCGGTCCCTTGTCCGCAGAAGCGGAAATGACTGTTCAGAAATATCAATTTCGAGGGTTTAATTTCATAAGTTTGAAAATCGATTGAGAGCTCGGGAGAAGGCGATTTTGAGTGGGTTTTGAAGAGAAAATCATTGGGTAACGTTTCCTTGATCCCTTTTTATTATATTTCATCATTATATAGCTAAATACATCATTGGAATTCGAATTTTGGACCAAAAATAGGATAATTTGGGGTAAAACTTCATTGGCTAGACTATTGAGTTTTGAGTGGGAATTTGACCTCCGATTTGGGAGATTTTTATATGGTTAGACTTTTGAGAGTACGAGGGCTCTAAAAATGTGAAAATTATTCGATTCCGAGACGTTGGCTTGAGGGGCGTTTTGGTCATTTTATCTATTTTCGCGCCCTAGCTTTAATTTTAATAGCGAAATCAGTTGTTTGCAATATTATTTATGAGATGTAATTTAATTGAATAGATTTGGGCCATTTGGAGTCGGATACTCGTGGCAAAGGCGCGGTTTCTAGTGATATTGAGCCGGTTCGAGGTAAGTGGCTTATCTAACCTTGTGTGGGGGACTTTTTCACTTAGGATTGCTTTTCTTGATATTTGAGTGCCTTGTACGTGAGGTGACGAGCGCGTACTTGAGACGATTGATGAAAATCCGGTTTTCACTTAAGTTATTGATATTTAGCTTTCTTTACTACTTGCCTTATCCTACTTGAAATTATACTTGTGCTAGATTTGGAAAGCATGTTTAGCTGACTTAACTGCCTAATTGCTTAAGTTGTTTGACTGTACTACGTGAAGCATGCTAGGCTAATTCTATCTCTTACTCTGTCTTTCGTGCTTTATTCCTTGGTTTGTTTCTGGCTGTGGTTGCGCATTTACATTGGGACTATGGATGTGGGATTCCGGTAGCTCCCCCCTGGCTGTTTACTTTGGGACTACGGGTTCAATTCCCGGTAGATTCCCCTGCACTTTTACTTTGGGACTGCGAGTTAGATTCCCAATAGATCCCCCTGCATTTTGATGGTTGGACTACGGGACGGTATCCCGGAAGATCCTTCGGTTTGGTATACGAGTTGGATACAGGACGGTATCCCGGGAGATCCACTGGACAGTTGAGGAAAGGGGCTACAGGATGGTATCCTGGGAGACCCTCATTGTTATCATTGGTATTGAGTTGTATTTACTCTGTGTTTGCTCTGTCCTTTTGTGGTTGTTATTGTCTCGTTGACCTGCCTTATTTCACTGCTGTATTTATTATTTCTGTCAGATTATCATACCGTTAATTATTGTTATTACTATATTTGTCTCAGTATGGCCCTGACCTTCCTCGTCACTACCCAATCGAGGTTTGGCTTGGCACTTACTGAGTACCGCTGTGGTGTACTCATGCCCTTCCTACGCATGTTTTTCATGTGCAGATCATCCAGGTACCTCTACTCAGGCGCACTATCAGTGAGGCAGGAGGACTACGGAGACTTCGAGGTAGATCTGCTGCGTCCGCAGACCGACGAGTCTCCCTCTCACTCTATCTTTAGTACTTAGTTTTTCTTCTTTCGGTTGTTAGATATTCTGGAGTTTGGAGCCTTTACTTTTCGCTTCTGTAGCCTGTGTTTCCCGTGAGTTTCCGGGTTTTGGGGATTGTTTTGAACTTGTGATATTGAGTTGTACATGCCGAGCGGCATTCAGTACAGTTTCTTTTAGTATTTAATTTGGTTTCCTCTATTTTTCTGCAATTATTATATTTCCGCAATATTAGGCATACCTGGTCGTGGGGACTAGGCGCCGTCATGACATGTTCACAGTCGGTGAACTAGGGTCGTGACAGAAGCCTGGGGCTAAACATATGAAATAATGGGTTATAACAATCGGGCAGGTCATTTTAAGCTTTAGCACTTTGTTCGGGAGTTTGAGACTTTGAGAAGCTTCATATTATGTATTAGGACTTACGTGTATGGTTGGTTTTGACTTTCGAGGGATTCAAAGTTGATTTGGAGGAGTATTTCTCAATTTGGAAGCTTTAATTTGAAAGAGATGACCAAGGTTTTACTTTTGAGTAAACGATCTCAGATTCGTGTTTGATGGTTGCAATAAGTTCGCATGGTGATTTTTGACTTGGACATATGTTCGGATTTGAGTTGGATGTTCCTAAAATGTTTTGGCTCTACTTGGCGGAAGTAGAAAATTTAAAGTTTTGGAAAGTTCATAAATTTTTTCGGGAGTTGACTTTGAGGCTATCAGGGTCGGATTGTTGTTTCGCGAATTGGAATAGGTCCATTTCATCATTTGGGAATTGTGTGCAAAGTTCAGGTTCATTCCGGATTGGTTAGGCTTGAATCAGACGCTTGGTTTAAAGTTGTAAGTTTATAAACTTAAGAGATTAATCTTGATCGACGATTTTTAGTTTTGATGTTAATTACGGTGATTGGAGCCTTTGGATAGGTTGGGGTGATGCATTTGGACTTATTAGTATGATTTGACGGGGTCCTGTGGCGCCCGACTGTATTTCGGATTGATTTCGGACAATTTTGGAGTTGCATGAGTTGCTTGTTCTAGTGCGCCGCATCTGCGAAAGATTGGTCGCGGATGCAAAGTCGCATCTGCATGTTTGGGGTTTGCGAATGCGAAGATGGTGAGGCCAAGGGGTTGTCCGCTTATGTGGGAATAAGGTTGTACGTGCGGAGTCACACGTGCGGAGGAAGTGTGCACATGTGGAGCTGGGTTGGACTGAGGAATTGTGCTTCTGCGCTTGTGGAGTCACTTATGCAATGTTGCAGACGTGGTAGTAGGGACGCAAATGCGATGAAGGCCTGTGTTAGTGGAACTCCCAAAAGTGAGCATAGGACTCACAAAAGCGAGCTCGTATATGCGAGCTGGAGTCCACAAAAGCGAGAGTGATTGGCAACATATTATATTCGAGGTTTTGCTTCATTTCATATCTTGAGATTAAGAGATCAGATTGGAGCGATTTTTGAGGTGATTTTCACCCAATTGGATTAAGTAAGTGTTCTTAACTAGGATTTTGATTATTATTCATGATCTTATCTTTGATTTTTGCATTTGATTGGTGAATCTAAGAAAGAAATTTGGGGTTTCGCCTACACTTTAAGAGAGTGTATTTTGGGTATTTGAGTACCGATTTGGACTCATTTTGAAAACTAATTATATATTTGAATTCGAGGTTGAAGACTAGCCCGGAGGAGGTAAGTATCTTGCCTAAGCTTGGTTTAAGGGTGATTATACCCATTGGCTATGATATTTCTTATATGTGGGGGTGCCATATTTGTGAGGTGACGACCGTATATGCGTGCACCATGGTTATTCATGACCCTGATATATCTTAGGCTTTTATATGCCTTGTTTTGGTATCATGCTTCTTTGGTATCATGTTTTCTTCATTTGTATGACTATGTGAGCTATCATTCATGCTAGAAATCATGTTTAGGCTATTTGCTTACTTGTTGAGGTATGATAGAGCTATTTTTTCTATGTTGAGCTATTTGCCTTAGTCGTAGTCATACTTTGCAGTTTTAATATTATATCTGCGTGTTATACCTTTGTCTCTGTACACTTTTGATATATTATCTCACATGTTGGAGTCCATTTACGTGACGTGAGTTTGAGCTGAATTATATTATGTTGGTATATTTCGTTTGGAATATTAAATTATGTTTATGTGAGACGTTGGCATAGGGAGACATGAGCGGATTGATAATTGATCTTGGGCCATAGAGCCGATTTGATATTGATAATGAGGTGACGCGTGCACTAGGCCCCATGGTGGGCTGAGTGGTATTGATTATGAGATGACGCTTGCATCAGGCGCCATACTAGGCTAAGTGATATTTATCATTGACTTAGATCCGATCAACGCTTGCGCAAGGACCCGCCCCTCCAGAGTCAGGTAATAACCGTGGACGTAGGTACATAGTCAAATATATGTGCTTGGTGAGGGACTTGTGTCAGGTACCCGTATAGTGCTGAGACTGTGTATGTGTGTGTGTGAGGGTCCATGTGCTTTGAGCCAGGAACCGTGAGCGTGCTTAGAATATGATTAAGGGGTACTTTGTGCTAGACATTATGAATGTTCTGAGATTATATACACTTGATATTTAAACTGTGATTTTCTTGTTGATTTCGCTTGTATATCTAACACTTAGGCATAGAGTTGTATTATTCCTCATGATAAATGATATTTGATGTCTCTTCTTGATGTTTAGAACTTGATATGACCGTTTTATCTTGTTAAATATATGTCTAAGTGAATTATGTGGAAGTTGACGCCTTGACAGTCATATCTAAAAGGCATGTCTAGTTTTCCTTCTATTGTGTTAAGCTGAGCCTGTTGTTATTTGAGATGCTTTTCCTTATATATGCTATTATTATACTATTATTCTCATTGTTGGCCGTGGAACATGATCATCGGACCTTGCTGTCATGATCCAAAATCCCACCTCAAGGCCGTGATAAGTTGGTATTAGAGCTCTAAGTTGTATAGGTCTCACGTGTCACGAGCAGGTCTAGTAGAGTCTTCTGGATCGGTACAGAGACGTCTGTACTTATCTCCAAGAGGCTACAAGATGTTAGGAAACTACCCTTCTTTCATTCTTTATCATGTTGCTATATTGATCCGAAGTTTGAATCCTTTTCTTTTTATTCTCTCGCAGATGGTGAGAACACGTTCCTCATGAGCATATGGGCAGGCACCAGCCCCTCAGTTTGGGTTGTGAGATCCTATGGTCGAGGCAGAGGTAGGGCCTGGGATACAGTTAGAAGCCCTATTAGGGCAGCCACTATGGATCCATCGGTAGTCTTTTCATGAGAGGAATTGGTGTTCCAAACCTTCTCCCTCCCTTCCACCGATGAAACTACTCTTGTAAAGTCAAAAAGTCGTATAAACTTCCTTCCAGTCGAATAGATTATATGAAAGCAAAGCCAAGAGGCGATAGTGGCATCGGTCTTTCTAGTGGAGGAGCATGTCTTCGATCAGGGTGAGCTTGGACCAGCTTAGGTCCCAGAGGGGTTTATTGCTACTCTAGTACTTCAGGATGCCTTTGTTTATTTGGTTGATCTTATAAAGGGCCTAGCACAGACTGGAGTACTTACTGTGGCACCCGAACTTCTCAAGCGGGGGGAGGGCGCAGAGTCCATCTACTCATACTCCTGAGCAGGTTGTGATTGGTTAACCAGGAGTGCTACAGGTTGGTTGATATCCTCCCGTAGCTACTGTTAGGCCGGTAGTGGAGCTTCTATGTCTAAGGAGGAGCAGAAGAGATTTGATTGGTTCAGGAAGATGGGTCTTCCATGTTATGATGGTGATCATTTGACAGATGCACATGATTTCTTACATGGTTGTCAAGAGATTCTATGGAATGTTGGTTTGGTGGAGTTCAATGGGGTCGCATTCACTATCTTTCAACTTCAGGAGCCAGCCAAGAGGTGGTGGCAGTGTTATGAGCGTAGCAGGCCAGAAGGGTCACTTCCACTCACTTGGAGTCAATTCTCACATCTCTTCTTAGAGAATTTCATTCCTCTCATGCAGAAAGAGGACATGTGTGGTCAGTTTGACACCTTTAGTAGGGTCGCATGTCTGTGACGGAGTATTAGATGAAATTCATAGAGTTATCCCGTGATGCAACTTTTCTTATCCCCACCGAGGTCGAGAAGGTGAGGAGGTTCATTGAGCGGTTGATTGGTATCGAGACTTCTATGGCTAGGGAGGCAGAGACTGGTACAATATTCTTTTAGGTTGTGGACATAGCACACAGGATTGAATGCATTAGGGGTCAGGGTAGGGAGGCTATGGTGGCTAGGGGCAAGAAGCCTCGATATTTGGGCAGTTTTAATGGTACCTCATCTGGAGGTAGAAATTATTTGGGGAGAGGCCATCCTAGCAGGCTAGTGCATTCAACTTATCAGCCCACTCGTGGTGCTCCTATTCAGTCTTCAGTTAGTACATTACCAACACCGAGCTCCTACCATGCTCCTTCAGCTCAGAGTTCTTCTAGTGGCTACTCGAGTTATCAAAGGCAGCCTCAGATTCAGTAGCGATTCTCATCTCGAGGTTTTTTTTAGTGTGGAAAGGTAGGGTAAATCAAGAGGGATTGCCCCATGCATAGTAGAGGCACAACACAACACAGCAGGTTTCTCAAGTAGTGCCTCTAGTTTTAGTTGCTATACCACCATTCCCACCAGCCAGAGGGGGAGCTCAAGTAGTCATGGGTTTTCCTAGAGGCATCAAATTATCGGTCGGAGGCCAGGCCCGCTGTTATGCATTTCCGGGTAGACCCAAGGCGGAGGCCTCTAATACAGTTATTACAGATATTATTTCAGTCTGTCATATGAATGCATAAGTTCTATTTTATCCTGGTTTTCCATATTCCTATGTCTCATTGTACTTTTTTGGATTTGCCTCGTAGTTCTCTTGATACTCATGTTCATGTATCTACACCTGTGGGTGACTCTATTGTGGTAGATCATGTATACTAGTCTTGTTTGATTACTATTGGGGGCTGTGAGACCGGTGTTGATGTCTTGTTGCTTTGTATGGTGGATTTTCATGTGATCCTGGGTATGAATTGGTTATCTCCGTATCATATTATTCTTAATTTTTACGCTAAGATTGTGACATTGGCTATGACAGGGTTACAAGGTTGGAATGAAAAGGTTCGCTTGGGTATGCTTCTAGTAGGGTAGTTTCATTTCTAAAGGCTCAGCGAATTGTTGAGAAGGGGTGTTTGGTGTAATTAGTCTTTGTGAGAGATGTTACTACTGATGCTTCTACAGCTGAGTCAGTTATGGAAGTGAGGGAGTTCTCAGATATGTTCTTAGCAGACCTACCCGGCATGTCACCCGATAGGAATATTGATTTTGGTATTGATTTGGTGCCGGGCACTCAACCCATATCTATTCCATTGTATCACATGGCTCCAGCATAGTTGAAGGAATTAAAAGAGCAGTTACAAGAGTTGTTGTATAAGGGGTTCATCAGCCTTGCATATCCTCGTGGGGTACGCCAGGTTTGTTTGTGAAGAAGAAGGATGGTTCCATGAGAATGTGTATTGACTACAGACAATTGAACAAGGTTACCATTAAAAACAAGTATCCATTGCCTCACATTGATGAATTATTTGACCAACTTCAGGGTGCTAGGGCGTTCTCGAATATTGATTTCAGATCGGGGTATTACCAGTTGACGATCAGAGCTTCGAACATTCCCAAGACATCTTTTAGGACTTATTATGGGCATTATGAGTTTTTAGTGATGTCTTTTGGGTTAGCTAATACCCCAGCAGCCTTCACGCATTTGATGAACAATGTGTTCAGCTATATTTGGATTCGTTTGTTACTGTGTTAATTGATGATATCTTGGTGTACTCCCGTAGTGCTGGGGAGCACGAGCAACATTTGAGGACTGCGCTCAAGATTTAGAGGGAGAAGAAGCTGTTGTTGAACCCTATTTTGCACATGTCAAATCAAGATCCAACTAGTGGCTCTTCTGTTGTTGATAAAAGAGAGCTCCCACCTAATATTTTAAGGTATATTAGGGTACCTATGTGTTTATATTTGATTATTATCCTATTGGTCTAAGAACCGGTGAGATTAGATAAAGATTCTTCTTCTTCTAAGAGGAAGGTGTTAGGCATCCCCTAAAATCTATCTGAGGTAGCTCCTTAAAAGTTAGGCTAGGTTCGGGGAAGTAAGGGTCTATATCCTGCTTAATTAATTGCTTAAAGTCTATAAATTATCCTAAGTCTTGTTTAAAGTCTACTTTTTTAAAAGAAAGCTTGTATATGTTCTTTGGGGAAAGGAGTTATAGGCTTTATAAAGTTTGCATTTTATGAGAGATCTTCCGAAATTTTTATGCCTATAAATTTAAGGGAGAGCTTTGTGAAAGGTTTCCATGTTTGAAAGAAGATTTAAATACTTTATCTCTTTTGAAAATATGGTTATACGTACAATTTAACAAAATAAAGACTGTTAGAAATATATATATCCTAGATTGGGAAAGGTATACCTTTCTTTATAACCGATTTTAACTAAAGTTTTATTTCATTGAAACTTCTTTGAGTTTGCAATCTCAAACCATGTTTAGTTTCCTTTCTTGAAAATCGGCCTTGTATATATCCTTTCAGTTCCGATTTTTAAAGAGAGGTTATTTTGCTTTTCAAACTTGTTTAAAAGCTCAAACTTTATTGAAAATAGTTAGTGATAACGAAAACAAGGTCTTTTATTTGTGAACAATAAGTGATCTAAATACTTCAGTGAATATAAAACTCAGATTTTTTAATTTACCTATGGACTTTGGTTTTCCTAGGTTCCTAAAATAATCAAAATAAAGCAGAAGTATCCAATAATGGCTTTATTATCGAACATATATACAAAATGAGTAGCTAATTCTATTGTTTAAAAGTGAGAAGGGAAAAAGGAAACTAGACTCTTCGATATTGGTCCGCTGGACCAGGCCCAGGAGATCTTAAGTAGGGACAGATTTCATTCAGCAAAAGGGGTCCTAGACTGGAACTTGAGCCTGAGTTCTAAAGAACTTAGCAGGCCCAGTTCAATGATGCTCACAAAAGAAATAAAGATCCATTAGTGAAATCAATATGAGGCCTAACAAAATAAATCACAACATACAAACAAAACCAAACAATTCAGTGTGATCAAATCCATTTGTGCTAATCCTAGGAGGATTAATAAGAGTCAATAATTAAAGGTTTAGGATAAAACCTTATTCATAGATAAGATACCGTTTGGATCCCTGACACTTCAGAGTTCACAAGGGTCTCAGCGACCCCGAGCAGTGCTTGTGTCAGGGAAGGACATCTTAAGCACAAACTAGGTTCCTCCCTAAATATCCTAAATCACTCACACTATACTCTTCCTCAAAGGTTTGGACAGAAATAAAGTATTCATCCAGTACTTATCACGACAGTGATAACAGACAGAAACGGTTCAAATACACAAAGTTCAGAAGCTATAGGGAAAGTCATCAAAGTGCAAAGACATGAATATTTTAGAATTACACCATCAACCTTAAGATCAGAACCCCAAACAAAAAGAGGCAAACTACTACAAACACTTATAATATCAATGACCATTCATAGCATGTATCAGAACATTTAGAGACACTATCACAGATGTAAACAAGAAGAGTTCATGGCAAGACATCAGAAAACTAATCCAAGTTTAGAAATGCTCAGTTAAGTGATGCATATTAATCTCATTAGTTCTACTAAGGGGCTCAGAAATCCTTAACTAAGTTCACAGTACTTCAACAGTCATTTAAACTATCTTCGGAACAATTAGAAGTTCACCAATACATGCTTAAATATTTACTCTACTAGATACATGTACTGATAGCCTTGTTCAGATTTCCTAAACAGTAGCAACATCATCAGAGGCCTCCATATAGGTAATAAGATCAGCTTTGATCTAGTTTAAACTAAATAGCATGATTCTTAACCTATTATATTCTCAACCAATATCTAGATTCATAACTAAGTCTTCTATAGCCAAGGATATCAACCAAGTATGGGGTAGTATTCATTTTAACAAGAAAGCATTAATGGGTTTATTTAAGCCTATGAATGACAACATCAGACTTTCATTTTAGATTTTTACATAGCTCATGTTGTTAAGTTATTAGAGCATACAAATTTAGTTTCTTTCTTTGACAAACAATTTTCAAATAAGGCACCTGGTAGTTTATACATGAAACTTTCTTAAATGGCAAACAAGTAGAAGGTTCATAAACATCACTAGGTAAACACACAAGTATAGAAGTCATTAAGGATCACTTAACCAACATGCAGTGAGATTTCCATAAAGTTTCATGATCACAGGGAATATCAGATGAGTAGACAGCAGGATAACTAGACTAATGAATTCATTACAAAGGTTCAGATCATGAGGACATATCAACTCTTAAGTGTGTACAACAAACATGGTTTCAGTCAAAACAAACAGGTCAAAGGCATATTATGATCTGTGATGAAGATCCCTTTCATTTGATCAATAACACGGTATAATATTACAAATATAAGGATCCATATGGCATGGTGCAATAAGTAAGCTCTTAAAATGACACTAAGCAAAGTCCAAAATACATGGTTCAATTAAGTTAGCCAAACACAACAGTTCAATCATTATCCAACTGATAGAGCATACATAACATTAACTCAGGCCTAGTTCAAGAGGTTTAACAGGATTTATTATTCATGATAGAAAATATTTATCTAGTCAAGTCATGAAACTCATTATCACAGATTAATCGACAATACCAGAACAATTATGGCTTATTAGGGAAATAATCACTTTCAATCAATGAGAACAACAAAACATAATAGACAAACATAAGCTACTAATACATATCGTGAACGAAAGGAAATCAACATAGAAGATATTAAAAAACCCAAATAAGCGCAGATAATCAAAGATTGAGAGAGGGTTAATGTACATTGACCTTCTACAGGGCAGCAAACCAAACAAGAGCCTTTCGTTTAGCCGTTTATGAACCCAAACCCCAATTAATCACGTACAAGGACTCTACTCGAGCAGAAATGAAAGAAAGAAAAGAAATGTTAAGAGAATGCTACCGGGACTTTAAAACTTGGTTGAAAAAGACTCAAACTATGATATCTTTCAATGCTTTTAGGTAGATTCGTCTATGCTAAGTTGTTGTTAGGTGAGAACATTGAAGTCTCTTATTTATAGTTGCTATTGAAGCCTAGGGTTTCCAGATAATTCAAAATAGGTAGTGGAAGGTGACAATATGGTAAATGACGATAGAGGGGGAGTGAAATCAAAAAAACACAGAGGGAAAATAGTGAAGGAGTTTTACCTGGGCACGAGGATGAAAGATTCGACTGTTAAGAGTGAGGATCCATCGGTCAAAGCTCCAATGTCCATAGGTCACTACGTTTGACCTATGGACAACAAATAATGATGATGAATTTAAATATATCAACCATGTATGCTCCAATTTGAAAGAACATATGAGGGATTTATGGATTCCAGGTTACACGTTTTATGTCTAGGGTTTCAAATTGGGGTTTTGAATTTTAGTGATGAAAGAGGAAAGAATCAGGCTAGATTCGTGGACATAGGAGGCATATTGAGTGTTGTGAGGTTTGAATTTGTGACCTTGCACCGATTTGTGCAAGGTTTCATGATTGATGGGCATGGAGGGTTTGAGAGAATATAGAGGGAAAGAGGAAATAGGGGCGACTATTTTGGGAAAGAATGAACTATGGTTAGGGGCGTCTCTGGGTTAAAAATGCAAGACAGGATCTAGGCAGTTAGATCATTTGATGAATGACCCAGATAATTCAGGTCATATGGTTTTTTATAAAAGGTTATCAGGAAAATATGGGAGTCGTTGGATCTGTGTGATCCAACGGTTAAGTCAATATCTGATGTGGGGTTAAAAAATAAAAATAAAACGGAAATAAACATGGACCGTTGATGAATTGGATCGACGACCTAGATCAACTGGGTTTGCCCCGTGAGTGAGTGAGACGTGTGATGTGGCAAGATTCTATTGGCTCTCAGGAGTCGTCCTGGATCCCTAAGGTGGATAAGCGAGGCTGGTTTCGGACCGGGTAAGGTGGCATAGGGCCAACGTTTTGGGCTGGGATTGATTTAAAGAACAACCATATTGTGTTTAATTAGGCTTTTGTAATTGTAGCCTTTTAGTCTTTTAACCCCTTTAGAATTAACTTAATTAAGCTTAATTAATTCTAATTAAATATGATAAAAATATAATTGTCAAATACACTATACATTACTCGTAATTAACTAATTATTTATAAAAATACTTTATTTACTAAATTATGAAACTAATTTTTGATTAATCTAAATAATAAGCGATGCAATTAAAAATTGAAGATTAATTTTTTAATTATTGTAAAACTTGCGTATCAAAATATAGAGGTTATTTTAATAATTTCAAAATAGTAAGGATAATATATTTTATAATTATTTAATACTGAATTATTAATCTAACACTATCAATTACTTATTTCTATTATATTTATATGAAAATAGGTACTATCAATTAGAAAATATTTTTACCACATTTATTTCAAACAATTATGTATAATAATTTAATTTTAAAAGGGAGGGTGAAAATTGGGCGTCAACATCTGCCCCTCTTTGTTCGGAGACGATGAAAGAGTTTTCGGGCAAAGAAATTGACCGAAGGAAAAATATTTCCTGACTTTGTGCATATATTACAGGAACTAAATATGGATTTAGAAAAGATTATGAGTTGTATATGGTTAGGGAAAGGTTAGGGAAAGATTGGGGAAAGATTAGGGAAAGATCAGGGAAGACCGGGGAAAGATTAGGGAAAGTTTAACGATCTGATCGGTCATTTTGAGTTCTAGCGTGTCGTTTGGTGGTTTGAGGCCTTGAGCTTCACTTTATATATCATGACTTGAACGCGTGGTTGGTCTCGATTTTTGAGGAGTTCGGAGTTGATTTAGAAGAATAATTATCAATTCGGAAGCTTCAAGTTGGAAGAGTTGACCAAGATTTGACTTTTGAGTAAACGACCTCGGAATCGGGATATGGAGGTTCCAATAGGTTGATATAATGATTTTGGACTGGGGTGTATGTTCGGGTTGAGTATCGGATGGTCCGGGAGTGTTTCAGCGCTTATTGTGGAAAGTTGGCATTTTGAAGTTTTTAGAATTTCCTAAGTTTGATTTGATGTGGGCGTTCATGTTATTGATGTCCGTTTGGTATTTTGAGCCTTAGAATAGTCTCGTATTATAATTTGTGACTTGTATGTAAAATTTGGTGTCATTCTGGAATGTTTAAGTGTATTCTGACGCGTTTGGCAAAGTCAGAATGTTTGAAAGTTGAAAAAAGGATTTCGATAGTTGATTCATGGTTTTGATGTTATTCATGGCGGTTCGAGCCATTGGATAAATTTGGATAGGGTATTGGGACTTGTTGGTGTGATTGGAAGGGAACTCGAGGGTCTCGGATATGTTTCGGGATGGTTTCGGATAATTTCTCTATGTTTTGCAGTTGTTGGTTTCTGGTATGTCTGGTGTGCATCGCGATCGCGGAAGAAGGGTCGCGATCACAAAAGGTTAATTGGACTGGTAGGGACTTTTTCCTTCACGACCGCGAAGAGTGTCGCGCTCGCGGAGCTTGATCAGGTTTTGCTTCATGTTTGTGAGGTGATGGGTGTAAACGTGATGGGTTATTGAGGATGGTGTTTTGGGATAGTTGTTCTACGCGATAATAGAGGGGGTCACGCGATCACAAAAGAGGAAATTTGGTGAGGCTAAGTTTGAACTTCGCGTTCGCGTTGTTGGGCTCGCATTCGCGGAGGTTTGGGTAGGCTACGCTTCGGGATCGCAAAAAAGACCTTGCATTCACATAGAGTAATTTCGTGGGCGAGGCTATTTAGCCTTCGCAATTGCGAGGATCGCGAATAAGGACCTCGCGATCGCGAAGAAGGTTCGACTGGGCAGATTGCATTTATTTCAGGACTTTACTCATTTCTCTCACTTTTCTTTTAGGTTGACCGATTTTGGGAGCTCTTGGAGGGGAGATTTTCATCATCTATTACAAGGTAAGTGATTCCTGCTTATTGTGAGTTAAATACATAGATTATATATGGAATTTAAAATGAAATTTTGTTGAAACTGTGGAGTTTTGGAAGAAAACCTAGAATTTGGTATTTTTGGATTTTGATCGTGAAATTGGACATAGGATTAGTATTAAATTATATATTTGAGCTCGTGGTATTATGGGTAGTAATTATCTTCGAAATTTTTGGAATTCGAGCACGTGATCCCGAGGGTTGTGTGACGACCCAAAGGGTCATCACCTATTTTCTCATTCATTCCGTGCTTCCGAGGCCTCGAAAACCTCATTTAGGGTTGCCTCGATTTGCGTGCGCAGTCCGGGCACGTAGCCGAAAAGCTTAAATATGAATTTCGTGTGAAAAATGCTAAATTTTGATATTAATATGAATATATTTGACTTCGGTCAACATTTTGGGTAAACGGACCTGGACCCGTGATTTGACGATCCCGGAGGGTCCATAGAAAAATATGGGACTCGGGCGTATGCCCGGAATCGAATTCCGAGGTTCCAAGCCCGAGAAATGAATTTTTGAGTAAAAATTGTTTTTCTGAAATTATTAAGGAAAATGGAAATGAAATTTGATTAAAAGACTGTGGTATCGGGCCCGTATTTTGGTTCCGGCGCCCGGAACAAGTCTTATATAAGGTTTAAGCGCTTTCTGTAAAGTTTGGTTGAAAACGGACGTCGTTTGGCGTGTTTCGGACTTAAAATGGAAAATTTATGTTTTATGAGAGTTTGGAAGAAATCATGAGTTTTGAGGCTTGATTCGATGTATAGGATGTTATTTTGGCGATTTGATCGCGCGAGTAAGTCCGTAGGATGTTTTTGAGGTTGTGTGCGTATTTGGTTTGGAGCCCCGAGGGCTCGGGTGAGTTTTGGATAGGTGTCGGATTGCATTTTTGAACTTATAAGACTGCTGGTATGCCTGACTTGCAGGTTTCGCAAATGCGAATCCAGCCTCGCAAATGCGAGACTTCACCTGGGCAGCATCCTTCGCAAATGCGAAGAATTCATCGCAAATGCCGATGCCGCCTGTAGCCTCAGCCTTCGCAAAATGCGAAACCACTTGTCCGAAATGCGATAGCCGGGAGCCGTCGCAAATGCGACATTTTTTCTCGCAATACAAACCCTCCTAGTTTTCTTCAGAGTTCGCAAATGCGAACTCGACTTCGCAACTTCCCACATCTGACGGCCCAGACTAAATTTTATACTTTAATTGTAATTTTCACCTATTTTTCATCATTCTTTCAAAACCCAAACTCATTAGGCGAATTTTCAAGAACAAGTTTCATCCCAAATCATTTGTAAGTCGATTTAACATGTTTTCCACTTAAAATCAAAGATTTTCATGGGTAAAATTGGGGGTTTTTGGTAGAACCTAGGTTTTTCTAAAATTGGGGATTTGGACCTCAATTTGAGGTCCGATTTCAAAACAAATTACATATTTGAGTACGTGGGAGAATGGGTAACCGGGTTTGGTTCGAACCTCGGGTTTTGACCACGCGGGCCCGGGGGCAATTTTGGAATTTTTGGGCAAAACTTTGGAAAATTCATTTTTATGCATTCAAATTGATTCATTTAGTGTTTAGTAATGTAATTAAGTAATTTGTGGCTAGATTCGAGCGGATTGGAGGTGGAATTACGGGGTAAAGCCATAGTTGAGGCTTGAGTTGAGTTCAAGGCATTGAGGTAAGTGTTTGGTTTAACCCTAGCTTGAGGGAATAGGAGTTGAGTCTTATTTGTAACTTGCTAATTGTCGAGTACGATGTATAGGCATGGTGACGAGTATCTATACATTGGTGTCTAGCATGACCGTGAGTCCTTATTTGCGAATAGTTTGGTTGTTGTTATGCCTTCCATGCTTAAATGATGACTTCTATATGTTGTAAAGACCTTGTGAAAGAATGATCTTGAAACTTCGTGGAGCATTGGCTCGGGTTGAAATACGAATTGTGAAGGTATATGAGATAAGTAACTCTTTGGAGCAATGGCTCAAGTGATAATGTGAACTATGAGATGAAAGTGAAAGAAAGAAAAGAGTTAATGATTTATTCCCTTGCCGGGACGTTGTTGGTTATTGATATTGTACCCTTGCCGGGTTTTTAATTGTTGTTTGTGTTCCCTTGCCGGATTCTCTCTATTGTTTATTTATTCCCTTGACCTTGTTTGTGATTGTTGATTGGGTGAGGAAGAGTGTTAAAGCACGAAGGGTGATGCCATGCACTGTTTGTTTATGGTAAGGAAAGAGCGTAAAGCACGAAGGGTGATGTCGTGCATTGTTTGCTTATTATGAGAAAGAGTGTTAAAGCACGAATGATGATGTCGTGCCGCACGAGGTACCATTCCGTGCCGATTCTATTGATATATGTGAGGAATGAGAGTAAAAGCACGAAGAGTTGTGCTGATGCTACACTCTGTGCATTTTTTTTGCACAGGCCCAGGTTTCGAGCAGTAGCAGCAGCATTAGCACGGGAGCAGGCTTTCAGTATCGTGAGACTCGGGGTAGCCTTGCAGGCGTCCGCAGACCCGGCGTCTCTCTCTTATTCTCTCTTTTAGACGGTTGCCTCTTGTATTCGAGACAAACAGCTTATGTGTTCTTTCAGACCCTTGTATTTAGGAATTCTTAGTAGTTCGTGAGTATTGTGACACCAGTCTTGGGTAGAGGCTTATATTGACTACTCCGTGTTTTATTCAGTTTCTATAATTAAGACTTCCGCTATTAATTAGTTTTGTTATTTTATATTGTCGTCATAAATTGTTAAAAAGATTTGTTTATTAATGGAAAAAGTAATCAAAATGGCTTGCCTAGCTACTACGAGTAGGCGCCATCACCACCCCCGAGGGCGGGAAATCCGGGTCGTGACAGGTTGACTTTATTGAATTTTCGAGTGGAGTTAGGAATTTTATAAAATTGTTAAATTATGAGCATTGGAGTATATTTTATTAGTTTGCACATTATTTGACTAGTTTCGGATCGATGGGCATCGTTTGAGGTGTTAGAGAGGCGTTGGAGTCGGTTATGAAACTCTGGAGCAAGGTAAGTCTCTTATCTAACCTTGTGAGGGAGAATTTACCCCATAGATGTTATATTTGCTATGTTCTACACGTTTTGGGGGCTACGCACGTATGAGGTGACGAGTGTCCGTGCGTATGCTAGTACTCATGATTAGGTTCGGGTAGACTTAGATTCATGTCATGCTTTAATTGTAATATTTGAGTTATTCTTGCATGTTTAATTGCTTTAATATACATTTTGCTCGAGACTAGACTTGCGTAAAGTATCAGACTTATGGTTTGTGATATATGGTTAGCTACTTGAGTGATAGTTTGGATTACACTTCATGCATTTCTCTCGTGTTGTGCGTACTTGTCCAGAAGTTTTCTTGAATTTCACAACTCAGACGTGTATTAGTGAGTGGGGCCAGTGATCCGTCAAGTCTTCACTATTCCTATGGGATCGGGCTAACCGCCTCAAAGTATCATTATGGGATTGGGTCGTAAACCTCGGCAGTATTATGGGATGAATCTATGGATCAGTCCGTACGATCTCGCAGTGTATATACACGACTATTACAGAATCTAGTCGTACGCGACGGTAGGAACTTGTGCCTTTATATGACCCGGCCGGTCATTTTGAGAAATCAAGCTCCGTTCGGTGGTTTAAGGCCTAGAACAGCTTCATAATATGAGTATCGACTCGCATGCATGGTTGAATTCAGTTAACGGATGATTTAGAGTCGAATTGGGAGAAGAAATCTAGTTTTGGAAGCTTAAGCGGTGAGAATTTGACCGGAATTGGACTTTGGAGTAAACGGCTCCAGAATGGGTTTTGGATGATCTTATCAGCTTTGTTTGGTGATTTTGGACTTAGGCGCGCGTCCAGATTCATATTTGAAGGTCCGTAGGGTAATTAGCGGCATTTCGGCAAAAGTTGGAAAAGTTAAAGTTTGGAAAAATGGAGAAGTTTGACCCATAGTTGACCTTTGTGCTATCCAAGTCGGAATGCAATTTCGAGAGTTGGAGCAGCTCCGTCTCGTCATTTTGGACTTGTCTGCAAAATTTGGCGTCATTCCGGGTTGATTTGATAGGTTTCGGCGCGAGTTTTGGAAGTTGGAAGATTTGAAAGTTTCTAAGTTCAATTCATGGTGTAATTCGTCATTTCGGCATTGTTTGATGTGATTTGAGACCTCGAGCAAGTCCGTTTTAGGTTATAGTACTGGTTGGTGTGTTTAGATGAGGTCCTGGGGGCCTCGGGTGTGATTCGGACGAGGTTTGGATGTTTTTGCATTGTTTTAATAGGTTTGGTTCTGGTGTTTCGCACCTGCAACCTTGGAGCGCAGGTGCGGCTCCGCTTCTGCGTGAGCAAGACCGCTCATGCGGCCATGGAGGCCTGGGAGCTTGCTCGCTTCTGCGAGTGCTGGAACGCAGGTGCGCAATCGCTTCTGCGGTGCCGCTGATGCGGCTAATTGTCCGCAGATGTGATCCTTGGTCGGTAAGTGAAGTTCGCAGATATGAACGTCTGCCCACAAATGCGGTAGAGCAGATGCGCTTAAGCATCCGCAGATGCGGAAGTGCTGGACAGAATCATATAAGTCGAGGGTTTGGCCATTTCTTCATATTTTTTAGTTTCACCCTTCGGATTTAGGAGCTTCTTTGAGGGTTTTTCACATTAATTGATTGGGTAAGTGTTCCTCACCTAGAATCTAACATATTCCATGATTTAATCTTCATTTTTATCTTTTAATTTGTGTTTTGGGTTGGGGGAAATATTGGTTTTTGAAGAAAATTTCAAGAATGAAAAATCGTGATTTGAGGGACCAAATGGTATTGAAATTTGATAATTTTTGTATGGTTGAACTCATATTGGAATGGGTATTCGGATTTTGTAAAATTTGTCGGGTTCCGAGGTGCGGGCCCAGGGATCGACTTTTGGACCAATTTTTGAAATTTGTTAAAGACTTTATGATACGGAATAGTTTCTTATGTGTTTTATTTGTGCTTTGAACTTATTTTGGTTGGATTTGAGCCGTCCGGAGGTCTTTTCATCCGAGAAGTGCATTTTAGAGTATTGGTCCGTTGTCTTTGAGGTAAGTATCTTGCCTAACCTTGTGTGGGGGACTTCCCCTTAGGATTTGAGTCTTCTGTGTTGATTGTAGTTCGTGTACGCAAGGTGACGAGTGCGTACTCGGACTTATTTGTGGGGAATTGGCCTTTTTAGGGTTCTTATATTCACTATGTATGGACTTATTCTTGATATGATTGCGTTCCTGCTTACTAGTTTCGTCTCTACATGCTTAATTGGAATTAATTGATTCATCATTCACTTTATTGCCTAATTGTCATCCTATTTGATTTACTGAAGAATTTCGTCTCTCCTATTGCAATGCTACCTTTTCATAACTGCCCAGATTATTTGAGATTTATTATCATCCTTTCTATAATTGCCTAGTTTTAAGTGAAGCTAAGATTCACCTTTCCTTAACTGAATTGTCGAATATCCTCATAACTCTCCAACCTTAAAAGGAGTTTAGATAACCTATACTTTTGTTGACTTGACTTTGTTTTGGACTACTGGACTCGTATTGATTTCCTTGTTATTGACTTGGATATTGTGGGGTCGTTACTACATGTTAGATTTCCCTTTTTTGTGGAACTGTCCCCTTTATGCCCCTTTATTTTTCTTACTGTGGCTATCCCTTGTGAACTATTTCTATCGTTCATTGTGACTTAAGGTTTTGGAGTGGATTCACTCGATGTTCTTGTATTACTGTCATTGTTGTTGTTGTACTAATTGTGTTGGTGCACGAGGTTTCTGCCATGCGGTTGTTGTTGTAGAGTTGCACGAGGTTTCTGTCGTGCAGTTGTTGTTTTGGGGTTTCACGAGGTTTCTGTCGTGCTATTGTTACTATTGATATATTGCACATGCGGCATGATAAGGCGGGATATATATATGTTTAAATGTGGGTTGCGCATGTGGCGAGACAAGGTGGGAACATTATGATGCACGTGTGGCGAAACAAGGTGGGTACCTATTATGTTATTATTGCACATGTGGCGAGACAAGGTGGGTTATGTCAGGGATTTGATTGTGATACTTGTGATGGCATGGGGCATTCTTGTTGTTGATGTTGTGTTATGGTACGTTTACTTGTATGAGTTCTACCTCGTGAAAGTTGTGAATAAATGCCTTACGTGCTGTCCGTTCTTTTCCTTACGTCTTTAACTGGTATGATCTATGTTGGAACACTTGCACAAGTATACACGTAGCTAAATACTCCAATTGGTTAAGAAATTTTCCCCTTGTATTGATAAGTATAGATATACACCCTCGTTTGCTTGTCATATGTGTGAGAGTGGCTCTAGTTAATCGGTAAGTTGTCAGTATGATCATGAGGTATGATGAGGGCACAAGATGCCAAGTGTTAGGGTTCAAGTATTGAGACCCGTGGGCGGTAATTCTGTTCGAAGTTTGGAACTTCGTGAAAATTTTCTAAGACCCGATGTGAAGACTGTCGTAGTTTTTAAGTTATTACTTGCCTTTGCTTCAATTGTGGTTCAGGATCTTGGTTTGTATTTCTGCTCACTCTTTATGTCATTATTACGGTTTTTCCGTTGTCACTTGCTATTTTCTTCCATATTGTGATTGTTGTATTGTTAACCACATCGTGTAGCCTTTATATATACACTGTTCTGTTGTTCTTATGCTTTTATTGTACCGTTTATTGGACTAATAGGTGTCTTGACTGTTCCTCGTCACTACTCCACCGAGGTTAGTCTTGATACTTACTGGACACTGCTGTGGTGTGCTCATGCTACTCTTCTGCACATTTTTTTATGCAGACCCAGGTATTGTTCGTTTGTGGCTGTGCGGGCCATTGCTGAGGAGACTCAAGGTAAACCTTCTGCTGCGTTCACAGGCTTCAGAGTCACCTTCCTATTTTATATTCATACTGTTGTACTTATTTTCATACAGTTGTGTTTAGAAGTTCTAGCGAAACTCTGTAGAGCTTATGACTTGTATTACCGATTTTGCGGTTATAAAGTTTAAAGAGATTTTTAATTTCAAATTATTAGATGTTATTTAGATGTTGTTGTAGTTTCATTTAATATTAGGCCATCACGAAACCCAAAGAAGGGGAAATCGGGTCGTGACACTTTAATCTTATGGGATCGGGCCGCTCGCCTTCATAGAATCGTGCGAAATATTGGATAAAGAGTCAGCGTATATATGAGTTTTCCTGACATGAGGTGCGACCGTTGATTTGGTGTTGACCAATACATATTCTATTTGAAGAAGTTTTCGGTATTTGAAGACCTTGTGCTACTGTTCAGTTGAGGATCATATTTTGTATCTATACCTATTTTATTTGTTTACTTACCATGCGTAGTACCTGTTTACTTTTATTATATTTGATTTATTGGACCACTAGTAAGTGTCAATGTCGACCCCTTGTCGCTACTTCTCCGGGGTTAGGCTAGATACTTACTAGGTACGCATTGATTTACGTACTCATGATACACTTCTTCATTGATTGTGTAGGTATTTTCAGCGATCAACTGCTGAGGGGACTTTATAGTGAGCTATATTCCATGCTACGATCTGCAGCAAACCGAATCTCCATCATATTTTTTTACTTCATCCTGTCTATCTTATATTCCATAAAAAGGTTGTATTATTATCATTGTTATTGTTGTACTTCCTAGGAGATGCTCATGCACTTGTAACATCGGGGTTTGGGGTTTTCTAGAAATTGTTTGTTGTTTTACTCAATATTGTCGCATTTTTATTTATATCATACTTAAATTGTATGCATCCATGATTTTAATGCATTAATTTCTTTATCTAATAAAATTCATGATTTCAAAAGTTAAGTTGCTAGTTCGCCGTTGGCTTGCCTAACGGCGACGTTGGGCGCCATTACAACCTATAGTGGGAATTGGGTCATGATTGAAAGATTAGGGAAAGATTAGGAAAAGATTAGAGGAAGATCAGGGAAAGATTAGGGCTGAAATCTGGCTTTGAATCACCTACATACCTCGGGCTTAACCAGGATCAGGCCTCATGTAGTTATGGACTGATGATTTGAGTGGGTAGGGCTTACAGGAGTTACCCCTGTATTATGTTATGAGAATACTGCGAAACGGGAAGATCTTGGAACACAAAATGATTTTTATGGATTGTGGTTTGATTATGAAACTTGAAAGATTTGAAGATTTGGAGTTCTACTGATCGGATTGAGTTGGAGTTTGGATTCTTGGCTCGCTTATGAGTTTGTTGTCCCTCATAGTGATGTAGCTTGGTTTGCTGCTTAGAAAACCTTCCACGCCGCAATGTTTGATCCTGCAAAAGGAGATACACACATAACCTTATATCGTAATGCAAATATGTTAGGATATGATGTAAACAATGCAGTAATGATGATGCATGGCTGCCAGCTAGCTGTTATTTGGGATCGGGGCAATGAAATATTGATTCTGAAGTATTCGAGATCTGTAGCATTATCTGGGATATGGGGATGGGCGTTTGAATCTGACTTGATTATTAGCTGGGTTGTGTACCATTCTGCAGCTGTAAGAGCATTAAGTCTCCACGCGAAGGGAGTAGTTGCCTTTGAAAAATGTGAAAACCTCTACACAATGGAAGTATCTCCACGCAATGGGAGTATTTGATTTTGAATGTAAAAGCCTCCGCACGATGGGAGTAGATGAGTTGAAGTGTAAAATGCATGTAACCTACGTAAATAAAATGTCAAAACATTCAAGATAAAAGAGATAAAGGAGCATGTGTTACACACACTTTTATCGTACGTAAGAGTACATCGCAAGTCCATTGATGTAAGCTTAGAAATGAGAACATCTTTGAAAATACATAACGTATGTTAATCATGTTACCGTGGAGGTTACAAATATTTAACATCATGAATAACAAGTACCAAGATGGTTGGAAGTCTTAGAAGCTAAACGAATTGAAGAAAATAAGTTTCGTCGAAAGTTGACAAGTTGGGAATGTTATAAAATGTATGAGACTAAGGTTATTAACATGATAAGGATGTTATGTACGAGTTAGTTTAGTCATATGATAGTCGTGCGTTATGTTTTGAAGTCAAGCAAGTTGTGGAACAAAAGTTGGCCAAGGTCATCACAAGTTACACTCATAAATGTGCTGAAAATTAGTTCAAATGTAGCTGAACCTTTCTCCCAATATACTTGGTATTACCGTATGATCCACATACCAAATTGAATATCTACGAGTCTAGTTTATAATGAATTAAACATTTCATCAATACGACATTGAAGTATAGAGATATTCGTGTTTTCGTGAGACTACACAGACTGGTAGGTGACAAGTAGGTGCATCACCTACTTGCTTAAATGAAGGGGACAAAATGAATCCCCAAAAGGGGCAAATTGAGGGCGGCCAAGGGGACCTTTATTTGGTTAGATTATTTCACATTTCAACATAACCTCATGAGCAAACATAGGAGAAAACCCCTGCAAATCCTCCCCCAAAAGTCCCACACAAACCTTACGTGATTTCGGGTGATACGAAGCCATTCTAGTGCCGGAAAACCCGGACAACTTGCTAATTTCCTTTGTTCGTCTTGTAGCGCATTGGGGGATTGGTTTTTTATGAAGAGGGACAATGTTTCATGGGTTCTACCCAGTCCAAGGTATGTTTATTCTTCTCTTTCCTTATCTAAGCTTCTACGAGTTGTAGCTCGATCGTAAAGACTAGAACTTGCGAGTTCCGAAAGATTAGTTGTGAAATTGATTTTAAGTTGAATTCATGGCTGTTTTATATGAGAAGAGGCTTAATTATGTCCTGTTGGTTGTGTTTCTCGATTTGAAAGAAAAGACAAGTCGGAAACGTACTTTAGTAATTTCAAAACTAAGTTTGAGTTGCTGAACATGTAGGACTGTTATGGGGTGGTTTTAAAGTTGTATGTGGCTGAAAATTAGTAGGGATAATTGAATATGCGGCGGTTATTGTTTTTGATAAATTCTGGAAGGAATAAGGGGTTTAAAACTATATTTGTTTTGTCACAAACCGAGTTTTCCGCTCCTCGGGATTGTTAAAATATTTTGAAAGGCTTATTATGAGTATTGTTGATGTTGTTTGGGTTGTTGTTGGTTGTTGTAACTTGTGGGAAGTCATATAAACAGGGGTGCTGCTGTTCGTTTTATCGTAGAATAAAGTGTGTCATTCAAATGCGACAAGTTATGGTATTCGTATTGTGACGAAAGTATTGTTCATTGCTTGTAGACATAGGAGTTGCAGGTTAAGTTAGCTTGCGGATTGGACAGGATATTTTGAGGTATGTAAGGTCTTGCTTTCTTTTCTTTGGCATGATTTTGTAAGTTATGTTGTCCATATAAGGGATTCAGGGGGGCGAGTCTTTGTATACGTACTATTTCGACGATTAAGGTCCGTTCACGAGTATAGTCATATGAATGTTGAAAAGGATTGTGTTGGTTGTATTTTCATGTATTCTTAACGAGTAAATAAAGCCTTCCAAAAGGTCCTTGTCTTCTATATGTAACAAGACGTCCATATGTCAATTAAAGATTATGCACTAATGGTCAATGAATCAGAAGCAATATAGTGTCCGTATAATGAGAGATAGGTATACACAAATATTTCAAATTATTCGACCTAAGGAATGCCACGACTTCTAATACTTACACGCTTGTGTTCACAGACTGATAAAGATCCATGAAGATACTTACACTGCTCACAAGTTAAGAAAGGTTAGTTATATATGAGGGCGATTTTAATAGACGCTATACGCTATCTATGGAGTTGCAAACTACAGAATATGATATGTTTAGCAATAAGAATGTAGTTGATAGAGCATAACTCTCGCAACTCTTGTTACGTGTGTATATATATATATATATATATATATATATATATATATATATATATGTGTGTGTGTGTGTGTGTGTGTGTGTATAATGAGTAGCCTCACAAGATAAGAATATTACATAGCTACAAGTAGAAAGAATCATATAATCCCCGGCAACGAGCCCTGATGTGAAATAAGGATAGAAGTGCGATTTCAAAATAGTTAGTTCTTTATGGCTAAATAATATAAAACAAGAAGGAAGATGTAGAAAGCGTCTAAGGAATAAGGATTGGTTATTGTAACGAGTTACTCACGAACTTGTATGTTTATGAATACGAGTTTATCTATTGACGATTGAATGATGCCTGCATGAGTGATATGAAATGAATATGTATAATACATGATCCCTACGGACAATCTATGAACGCGTAAGTGTATAGTGAAGCCCTATGGACGGTCTATGAATGCATAGGTGCATAATGAAGTTTGGCTATGGACGGTCTCAGTTGCACTCATAGCCAGACCTAGGAGCCATATGGACGGTCTACTAAGTTACGCGTACGAGCCACTATTATTAACGTTTATGAGTGAGCCTTACGGACGATCTCTTATGAAATGCGTAAGTGCAACTTTTATGTTTCAATGTAGCCCTAGAGATATTTGATACGTCTGAGGTAAGTATTCATATATAAGGTATGATGGCTTGAAGAATGTTATAGATGAATTTCCATTATATGATGGTTTCCAGTACAGATAGCATATGGGAACAAGTTTAGGTATATCATGACACGAATTTATATACGACATTATATGTTCCCAACCAACGGAGCCTTCCATTTTTTGTCTACATCCTTCGTAAGGTAAGTTGGATAATTCAACACTTTGATATGTTACAACTCAGAATAAGGTAAGTATGATTCCCGGATATCATTGACCATCCAGATATATATACATGTCAGTTTGGTTTCAATTAAAATATTCATATATTATCTGCCTTACATGCTTAGTACATTTCTTTGTACTAATGTCCCATCATCGGGGCACTGCGTTCATCCCTGCAGGTTTAGGTATCCAGTTTGACGGACTCTTATCATATACGGAGTTGATATCCAATTGAGGATTGGCATAGCTCCATTTTATCTGGAGTATTACCGAGACTAGAGGTTATCAGACTGTCCTATGTATATAGGTCAGTGTCCTGTCCTGACCATATTTCGATGTCAGATACCCTTAGAGGCTTTGTAGACATAGGTTCAGTATGTACAACATTTCAGAGGCCATGACAGTCTATGTGTATTCATGTTTTGAAAAGCTCGTTGATGCAACATTTTCCCTCTTACAGTTACATAGTACGAGTTGGGGCTATGTTGTCCCATGATATTTAAGAAAGAATCAGCTCAGCCAAGTCGGCCTATGTATGTTCTAGTTTTCATCGAATAATCATGAGTTGCTGAGTGGTTCACTCGGGCCAGTACGGTACCAAGTGCCAGCCATGCCTCCCCAGGTTTGGGGCGTGACAAACTGGTATCAGAGCAGTTGTGTCCTAGGAAGTCTACAAAGCAGTGTCTAGTAAAGTCTCACTTATGGGTGTGTTGCGCGCCACACTTATAATTGAGAGGCTACAGGGCATTTAGGAAATCTTACCCTTCTTTTGTTTCAAGATCGTGCCATAGAGCTGAGTCATAAGAAGTCAGTATGAAGCTTATGCAGATTGTGTATGCACCAAAGGTGCATGTACTATAGTAGAGGTTTAAGGTGTGGATGTAAATTCCACTTATGTGGAAGGAAGGTTATGAAAGCGATAGAATATGCGATGCAAGATTTAATGGTAAGTAAGTAAATGTGAAAAGAGTACGAGCTACTCAAGTATGGAAGGTTGTGGATAGTCCATATTTCAAATATAGGGCTAGAAACGCCGTGATTTAGTATCCAGAACTTATAGTGGTGTTGTCGGTAGCATATCTTCGAGCTTATAGTTTCTAGGCACTGAGAGGTCTAGTTACGAGAGTAAAGAAGAATTAGAGGCAAAGTGATGTCTCTCTTGATGTTCCAAAATAACATAAGAAAATCTATGGTACTAGCAAACTAAATGAGGTTGCGAGTAGTACGGATAGATACATGTAGGTCGCAAGCTAAGTATGGTAAAGCGACAAAGTTTTAGATAGACATGAGTAAGGATAAGAAAAGGTGAGTAAGAAGGTGACGAGAATAGGTAAGACCTCTGGATTAAGCCCATCAGAATGAGAGAGTTGATGGTTTTCGTAAGTTATAGAAAGCTCGGTATAGCTCGAATGAACTCAAAGGAGTTTAAGACTAGGAGCATTTAGAAGATATGGAATGCTACCCTTGTAATAGAATAAGAGTGCGAGCGTGATGAATGATAAGAGGATGATGTTTAGAAATATAACTTTTGATTGAAGTTGGCACGGGATTAGAATATCTCCCATAAAATGAATCACATTGAGATGCTATGAAATATGATTATTGAAGTATAGTATCGTCCCTAAGTGGATCAAGCAAATAACTTCAGATGTTAGCCGACGAGACGTGAGTCCTAATGAAAATGTATTATGTAAGGAGTTTCAAGTTATCGCTAGTGGATTATAGTCGATATTAAGGTGAATCAACAATAGATGGATAAAAGTTCAAAAGTATGAGATGAGATTAGGCTGCCATTCTTAAGATGAACTGTAATGAGGAAGCATTAAAGGACCAAGATTTTTACATATAGGATAAGCAACGAGAGAGTAACATGTAGTTGGGTAGCAGACCTCAGTAATAATAAACCAGAGTAAATGTTATGGTATAGTATGAACTACCTAGATTCAGTAAAGCCATAAGGATAGATAAGCGAGGCTATGAAACAGAATATAGCAATAGTTGTAAGTTCGACAAAGTACCAAGCAAATAACTTCAGTATACCTATGGATGCCTAAAGGAACATCTTGTCATTTTTTGTATATGTTCGCAAAGTGAGGCCTAGAGATTGGCTAGAAGCTGGAGAAAAGAGAAGAGAAGAGTCACGTAGGCGCGCGTACAAGGGCAGAGTCGTACATGCCACATGACAGAAGGTAGCAACAATTACGAGATTGGAAGAATTTCGACCACAGGTCGTGGTTTGAGAAAGAGACCAAAGGGGGGAATGCCTTGACCTTCAGATTATTCACAGAACAGTTTCCTAGATGGCACGGACAATATTAAAGTATTCGTAAAAGCTGTAGGTTATGAGACTGATAAGAACATCAGTCAACATTCGAGGACGAATGTTCCAAAGGGGGGGGGGGGATAATGTTACACCCCATGTTATTGTACGTAAGATTACATCGCAAGTCCATTATTGTAAGTTTAGAAATGAGATCATCTTTGAAAATACATAAAGTAAGTTAATCATATTACCATGGAGGTTACAAATATTTAACGTCATGAATAACAAGTACCATGATGTTTTGAAGGCTTAGAAGCTAAACGAATTGAATAAAATAAGTTTCGTCAAATGTCGACAAGTTGGGAATGTTATAACATGTACTTTTGAGGTGAGACTAAGGTTATTGACATGATAAGGAGGTTATGTATGAGTTTTTTTAGTCGTATGATAGTCGTGTGTTATGTTTTAAGTCAAGCAAGATGTAGAACAAAAGTTGGCCAAGGTCATCAGAAGTTACATCCATAAATGTGCTGAAAATAAGCTAAAATATAGTTGAGTTTTTCTCCCAACATACTTGGAATTATCGGATGATCCACCTATCAAATTGAATATCTACGAGTCTAGTTTCTAATGAATTAAACCTTTCATCAATACGAAATTGAAGTATAGAGATATTCGCGTTTTCGTGAGACTGCATAGACTGGTAGGTGACAAGTAGGTGCATCACCTACTTGCTTAAATGAAGGGACAAAATTAATCTCCAAAAGGGGAAGATTGAGGGCGTCCAAGGTGACCTTTATATGGGATAATTATATCACATTTTCAACATAATATTATGAGCAATACACAGGAGAAAACCCCTGCAACTCCTCCCCCATAAATCCCACACAAACCCTAGGTGATTTTGGGTGATACGAAGTGATTCTAGTGCCGAAAAACCCGGACAGCATGCTAATTTCCCTTTCTCCTTCTTGTAGCTGCATTGGTGGGACTGTTTTTGGATGAAGATAGACTAGGTTTCGTGGGTTCTACTCAGTCCAAGGTAAGTTTATGCTTCTCTATCCCTTATCTAAGCTTCTACGAGTTGTAGCTCGATCTTAATGACTAGAACTTGCGAGTTCCGAAAGAGTAGTATGTTGTTTGTTGTGGCATCACCATTGGCTGGTTGTGAACTTAATTTTAAGTTGAATTAATGGCTGTTTTATATGAGAAGAGGCTAAATTATGTTTTTTTTTGGTTGTGTTTCTCGATTTGAAAGAAATGACAAGTCGGAAAACGTGTTTTAGTAATCTAAAAACTAAGGTTTGAGTTACTGAACTTGTGGGACTGCTATGGGGTCGTTTAAAGTTGTATTGCGGCTGAAAATTAGTAGGGATAATTGAATATGTGGCGGTTATTGTTATTGATTAATTCTAGAAGGAAAAAGGGGTTTAAAACTATAGTTGTTTAGTCACAAACCGAGCTTGCCACTCGTCGGGATTGTTAAACTATTTTGAAAGGCTTATTATGAGTATTGTTGATGTTGTTTGGGCTATTGTTGGTTATTGTAACTTGTGGGAAGTGATATAAACAGGGGAGGTATTGTCCGTTTTATCATAGAATAAAGTTTGTCTGTCACGCCCCAAGCTTGGGGAGCGCGACAGGCGCTCCATCGAGTGAACCCGGTCGAGCAAGCCTGTTAGACACTTTCTACTCGACTCACTTACGATCAAGAGAAGACACGATTTCATCAATTAGACAATAGGAGATCATAAAAGTACATTACTAATCCAATTCATTAGGTACATCATTGTTGAGTTTTAAAGTACATACACCTTACGGTTTAGTGGAACAGAAATCCAAAGCACAACATAATTCATTGACCTTCCCAACACCCATATACAACCCACATAAATGTCTACGGAGCCTCTAAGTAGATATAAAAGAAAGTGCTACAAAAGTTCCGGAAACAAGGCCCCAGCTATACCTCAAAATATGACAAGAAGGTGAACATAAGATACAAAAGATATAGGACCCCGAAACAATGTGGGGCTCACCAAGTCAGCTGGAAAGAGGACGCACCACTAGCTGCGATCAACACTATCTGCTATGGAACCACCTACAACCATTTAAAGATGTAGCGCCCCTGGCAAAAGGGACGTTAGTACTGTCGAATAGTACTAGTATGTAGAGCTAAACATCAATCTTAATAGAACGAACAATGGAATAAAGGGGAAGCAGTCATGATATACAATAAGAGCTTCAAGCATACAAAAAAATATCAAGTAAGTATCATATAATTTCCGGTTAAGTTTCCATCTTATTTACGTTTGATAATCTCAGTGCCATGTGCCACAATCCACAATACCAGTGTGTTCCTACATGGAGTCTGATCTCGACCTGACCGTCTAGGTCATCTCATTTGAGATATCAACCATTTCCACAATTTCAATCAATCAATCCAGCATAATTACCACCCTGTGTGCGGCATGGTGTCCGATCATGGCCCGATCGGCTAGGCAATCTCACTTGACACATCATCCTTTCAATCGTTCATCTCAATTCACATTTCCTTCCCATCTTTCATTACATGGCACGAGTGGCCTCATTTATTAAATCATTCTTGGCACTTGGCCGTATCTTACAATTCAAGTTTCCCTTTTTATACATTCAAGTAACATTATCATCCACATCAATGAGGTCTATCATGTAAGTCATCTCATACACATGGGGGAGGCATGGAAAATCTTAATCATACGAAGGCTTTTCATACAAATAGCATAGCAAGCTTTATTCGATTCTTGGCATGAATTATTGACCTTTCTCAACACATATATTCCACATTTGAAACACATTCTCAGGTAGCATGTCGGCATGATTAACACTTAGAACAATTATTGAACATGAACCTTTTAACACAACACATTAGGGCAAACGATTCTAGTACGATCAATTTAGGGACTTACACCAATTACTCGAGCACCAGGGGTTCGATTCTAAGAAAAAGGGGGTTTAGCCATACATACCTCAATTGAGCTTTCCTTAATTCCTACAATGTTCCGGAATGTTCGTATCTTCAATCTATTTTAGCAATGTAGCACAATTGAACCCATAATTAGGAAAATGATCATAATCCTAGCTCACTTGAGCATTTAATCAAACATTATGTGTTCATGAAGGTTTTATGGTCCTTTTATGGAAGATTACACCAACACATTCCCCATACTTCTCTATATTTTATTTACAATTCCCCCACATCTTCTAAGAACACATGCATGCAATGTAATCACCCTCATCCCTATGAATTATCTCACTAATGGCCCATTATAGCTAAATTTGGAATTAAGAGCTGGGGTGATGAAGTATTACCTCTTGGGATGAAGATTTAGGTTCCTCACTTGAATATCTTCAAAGTTTAAACAAGAATTTGTGGAGCAATTTGATGAAAAATACTTCCTCTCTCTTAGACCCTCTTTCTCACTCTAAAAGTACCAGGAAATAGGCCTAAAATGAGCCATTGCATAAGTTATAACGACAAGGGATCACGTTTAAGAATTGGAAATCTTGAACCCCGACTCGGATCTGCAGTCGCATATACGATCATATAACGGTTATGCGGTCCGCAAAGTGACCGCGAAAAGTGGCTCTCAGGGGCTTGATTTCTCTGCTTCGGTCTGCGACCATTATGCGATCCGCAGACCTATTCTGCGGTCGCATAATGCATCGTAGAACCTCCCTTCGCAAAAGTCTAAGGAAGATTATGCGACCAAGGTGCAGCCCGTAAAGTGGATATGCGATCGCATAATGGGTCGCAAAAATGACCTCAAAATTGGCCAAAAGATTTTCTCACTCTGCAGCCATTATGCAGCCGCATAATGGGCCGCAAAAATGCATAATTCTACGAACATTTTTCCTTAACTTTTTAATGCACAGATCAATCCAAAATTTCATAAATCTCCAACACATAATCGATTTTTAGGAAGAATTTTACGGGGCCTTACATCCTCCCCCCCCCCTCCCCCTTAAGATCATTCGTCCCTGAATGATGTCTAAGGTTCACTTATTATCACCTTATGCAACTCAGTTCTCACATCACGTACCAATAGCCCCAAATTTAGCTAACTCCCCAAAGTTTACAAAAAATTTGCCAGAGTTTTCTTTGTAAATAGGCCTATCCACCTGTCAGAGAGCCCCAGAAACACATCCTAAACAATATATACAAAACCCACTAACATAATATAACTCATAACAACACCAACCATGGCTTCATAGGCAATATATAATCAAAACGGAATAGCTTTACGTAGACTAATCAAGTGATACAAAGTTTATAGGAACCAAATTCATAGAAGCTATTACATGGATATACAAACAAATGAGGGTACTTCTTTTTCATTTCTTCCTCGGCTTCCCAAGTGGCTTCTTCAACCTGCTAGTTTCGCCATAAACTTTCACGAAGGCAATTTTTTTTATTTTTCAACTTCCGGACTTGCATATCAAGAATGGCAACTGGAATTTCTTCATATGACAGCTCTTCGTTAACCTCAATAGTCTCAACCGGCACAATAGCGGACGGATCTCCCACCACCTTCTTCAACATAGACACATGGAATACCGAGTGTACCAATGACATCTCGGGTGGTAGCTCGAGCTTGTAGGCCACCGGACCGATCCCTTGAAAGATTCTATATGGCCCGACATACCTCGGACTCAATTTTCCTTTCTTTCCAAACCTCATAATCCCCTTCATGACCTTCAGGAACACCCAATCATCTTCTTTGAACTCTAAGCCTCTGCGACGAACGTCCGAATATGATTTTTGACGATCAATTTTCAGTCGTTCCTTTATGATCTTAACCTTTACCATAGCTTTATGTACGAGGTCTGGTCCTATCAATTCAGCTTCTCCAACTTTGAACCACCCAATAGGAGATCTACACCTCCTTCCATATAATGCCTCGAATGGTGCCATCTGTATACTAACATGAAAGTTGTTGTTATACGCAAACTCTATGAGTGGCAAATGATCATCCCAACTACCTTTGAAATCGAGAACACAAGCACGCAACACGCCCTCGAGCGTCTGAATAGTCTGCTCTGCTTGCCTGTCGGTCTATGGATAGAAGGTTGTGCTAAGATTTACCTGCGTACCCAAACCTTGCTATCTTCCAAAATTAGTTGTGAACTGATCCCCCCAATCGGAAATGATGGAAATAGGAGTGCCATGAAGCCTGACTATTCCCTTGATATACAACTAAGCATATTGTTCCACTGTGTCGGTAGATTTGATTGGCAAGAAATGTGCTGATTTCATGAGTCTTTCCACAATAAACCAAATTGAGTCAAACTTGCGCGGAGTGCACGGTAATCCTACCACAAAATCCATGTTAATCATCTCCCATTTCCATATTGGAATTTCTATGCTTTGCGCTAACCCACCAGGACGTTAATGTTCGGCCTTCACTTGCTGACAGTTCGGACACCTTGCCACAAAGTCCACCACATTTCTTTTCATGTCATTCCACCAGTAATTTCCTTAAGGTCATGATACAATTTTGTAAAACCTGGGTGCACGAAATACCTGGAAGTGTGAGCCTCCGCCATGATTCTTTCCCGAAGACCATCAATATCTGGAACACATAGTCGCCCTTGGTACCGTAGTGTACCATCATCCATTCCAAGAGAAAAAGCTGTGGTCTTGTGCCTATGGATCTCCTCCTTTAGCTGTACCAACAATGGATCATTGTATTGCTTTTCTTTGACCTCTGCCACAAGCGATGATTCAGCCCTATTCTGCACAATTACTCCCCCTTCATTAGAGTCCGCAAGACGAACTCCCAATCTAGCTAACTAATAAACCTCCCTGGCCAAGGGCCTCTGATACGCCTTCAAGTGAGCCAAACTTCCCATAGATTTCTGGCTAAGAGCATCCGCCACAACATTGGCCTTTCCCAGGCGATAAAGAATATCGATGTCGTAGTCTTTGACCAACTCAAGCCATCTTCTCTGCGTCAAATTCAATTCCATCTATTTGAAAATATATTAAAGGCTCTTGTGGTCCGTAAATACATCCGCATGGACCCCATACAAGTAATGACGCCAAATATTCAATGTGAAAACCACCGCCACAAGCTCCAAGTCATATGTCGGATAGTTCTTTTCATGATTCTTGAGTTTTCTAGAAGAATAAGCTATAACCTTGCCATGTTGCATTAACACACACCCAAGCCCGATCCTTGAAGCATCACAATACACCACAAATCCTTCTGTACCCTCTGGCAGGGTCAATACCGGCGCAGTAGTCAGTCTTGATTTCAATTCCTGGAAGCTCCCTTCACAAGCATTGGACCATTGGATCTTAACCACTTTCTGCATCAATTTAGTCAACGGAGAGGCAAGAGTAAAGAACCCCTCCACAAATTTTCTGTAATACCCAGCCAAGCCTAAGAAACTACGAATCTCTGTTAGAGTTGTGGGTCTAGACCTGTTCTATGATCGCATAATGCGCCGCAGAACCTCCCTTCGCAAAAGTCTAAGGACAATTATGAGACCAAGGTGCAGCCCGCAAAGTGGATATGCGATCGCTTAATGGGCTGCAAAAATGACCTCAAAATTGGCCAAAAGACTGCCTCACTCTGCGGCCATTATGCGGCCTGCAAAGTGATTATGCGGCCGCATAATGGGCCACAAAAATGCATACTTCTGCGAACATTTTTCCTAAACTTTTTTGGAAGAATGTTACGGGGCCTTACAGTTTCGTTCAAATGCGATAAGTTATGGTATTCGTACTGTGACGAAAGTATTGTTCATTGCTTGTAGACACAAGAGTTGCACGTTAAGTTAGCTTGAGCAATAGACGGGATATTTTATAGTATGTAAGGTCTTCCTTTCTTTTCTTTTGCAATTTTGGAAGTTACGTTGTCCTTATAAGGGATTCAAGGGGGCGAGTCTTTGTATACGTACTATTCTGACGATTAAGGTCCGTTCACGTGTATAGTCATATGAATGTTGAAATGGATTGTGCTGGTTGTAGTTTCATGTATTCTTAACGAGGAAATAAAGCCTTCCAAAAGGTCCTTGTCTTCTACATGTAACAAGACGTCCATATGTCAATTAAAAATTACGCACGAATGGCCTAATGAATCAGAAGCAATATAGTGTCCGTATAATGAGGGATAGGTATACACAAATACTTCAACAAGGTAGCATATGTATAGTTTGCAGAAAGATAAGAATGATTCAACCTAAGGAATGCCACGACTTCCAATACTTACACGTTTGTGTTCACAAACTGATAAGATTCATGATGGTAGTTACATTGCTCACAAGTTAAGAAAGTTTGATTATATATGAGTGTGATTTTAAGAGACGTTATACACTATCTATAGAGTTGCAAACTACAGAATATGATACGTTTAGCAATAAGAATGTAGTTGATATAGCATAACTCCCGCAACTCTCGTTACATATTGATGAATGGATATATATATATATATATATATATATATATATATATATATATATATATATATATATATAACAAGTAGCCTCACAAGCTAAGAATATTACATAGCTACAAGTAGAAAGAATCATGTAGTCCCCAGCAACGAGCCCTGATGTGAAATAATGATAGAAGTGCAATTTCAAAATAGTTACAACGTTCTTTATCGCTAAATAATGTAGAATACGAAGGATGACGTAGAAAGTGGCAAAGGAATAAGGATTGGTTATTGTAACAAGTTACTCACGAACTTGTATGTTTATGAATACAAGGTTATCTATTGAAGATTGAGTGATGTCTGCATGAGTGATTTGAAATGAATATGTATAAGACATGATCCCTACGGACGATCTATGAACGTGTAGGTGTAAAGTTAAGCCCTATAGACGGTCTATGATCGCATATGTGCATAATGAAGGTTGGTTATGGACAGTCTTAGTGCATGCATAGCCAGACCTAGGATCCGTACGGACGGCCTATATGTTACGCATATGAGCCACTGTTATTAATTGTTTTTGAGTGAGCCTTATGGACAGTCTCTTATGAAATGCGTAAATGCCACTTTTATGTTTCAATGTAGCCCTAGAGATGTTTGATCCATCTGAGGTAAGTATTCAGATATAAGGTATGATGGCTAGAAGAATGTTATAGATGAAGTTCCATTATATGATGGTTTCCAGTACAGATAGCATATGGGAACAAGTTTAGGTATATCATGACACGAATTAGATATATATACGACGTTAGTTGTTCTCAACCAACGGAGCCTTCCCTTTTCAGTCTACATCCTTTGTAAGGTAAGTTGGATAATTCAATACTTCGATATGTTACAAGTCAGAATAAGGTAAGTATGATTCCCGGATCTCATTGACCCTCCAGATTTCTTTTAATATATTATATATACATGTCAGTTCAGTTTCAATTAAGTTTTTCATATGTTATCTGCCTTACATGCTTAGTACATTTCTTTGTACTAATGTCCCATTATCGGGGCACTGCATTCATGCCTGCAGGTTCAGGTATCCAGTTTGTAGACTCTTATCATATTCGAAGTTGATATCCACCTGAGGATTGGCAAAGCTCCATTTCATCCTGAGTATTGCCAAGACTAGAGGTTATCAGACTGTCCTATGTATATATACATTTATGGGTAGGTCAGTGTCCTGTCCTGACCATATTTTGGTGTCAGATACCCTTAGAGGCTTTGTAGACATAGGTTCAGTATGTACAAACATTTGAAATCCCTTGACGGTATGTGTGTATTCATGTTTTGGGTAAGCTCGTTGATACATCATTTGCCCACTTACAGTTACACAGTACGAGTTGGGGCTATGTTGTCCCATGATATTTAATAAAGAATCAACTCAGCCAAGTCGGCCTATGTATGTTCTAGTTTGTATCGAATAATCATGAGTTGCTGAGTGGTTCGCTTGGGCCAGTACGGTACCAAGTGCTAGCCACGCCTCCCCAGGTTTGGGTCGTGACAGCATGCCCAAGAGATACTCTTAATTGGGAAACAAAATTGTGGCCGTCGATCGGCTAAACGTATGGCGGAATTGGATGGTCCATCCTTCGATTGGCGAAGCCGGCAATGAAATTTGCAACTATCTACTTGGAATCTCCGATATGGCGGCTTGATGGTGCAATTCGTGCGGAATGCTCCGATTGGCAAAGTGAACAATTTGCTATATATAGGGCTCCGATTGGCAAAGCCAGTAGCTCGATATTTACATGTCGCTCCAATTGGTTGAGCAGACGGTTTGCTATATACAGGGCTCTGATTGGCGGGGCCGACGGCTCGATATGTACAAGGCGCTCCGATTGGTTTAGCATATGGTTTGCTATATAAAGGGTGCTCTGAATGTATCAGAGACTTGGTTTTGGAGTACCTGAAAAGAATTTGAATTTAGTCCTTAACCATATATTCATTCCCCGACCTTGGGGAGCGCGACAGGCGCTCAACTGAGATATCCCAGTCAAGCAATCCTACTTGATGCCTTCTACCCGACCTTACAGATGAATAAAGTGAAGATGCATGGCATTTGTTACAAAATGAGAGGATTTCATGAACAATACCAATGTCATTACCATTAGTTACTTCATTTACAATTCCCAAAAATACATTACACATTCATAGTTTAGAGTGGAAACATGTGATGCATATACAACATTTCTAGGTTGACTTTTCAAAATCAAGATACAACCCACACTATGTCTACGGAGCCTCTAATTGTAACGACCCGGCCGGTCGTTTTTGGAATTTACGCCCCGATCCCCCATTAACTGCTTCCCCTAAGTTCATTTCTGCTATTTTGGTTTGCCGGGACGTTCGGTGTTGGGATTCGGAGTGTTTTGGGACACTTAGTCCCTAAATGAGAGCTTAAGAGTTGAAAAATGGTCCGTAATCGGAACAGTGTGAAGACGACCTAGGAATGGAAATCCGATGGTTCTGTTAGCTCCGTTAGGTAATTTCGGGGTTGGGAGCGTGTTCGAAATGTATTTTGGAAGTCCGTAGCTCATTTAGGCTTGAAATGCCGGAGTTTGTATTTTTGAAGTTTCCGGTCCGATAGTGAGTTTTTGATCCGAGGGTCGGATTGGAATTCCGGAAGTTACAGTAGTTCCGTCATGTCATTTGGGATGTGTGCGTAAAATTTCAGGTCATTCGGACGAGGTTTGGTTAGGTTTTTGATCGAAAACGTGTTTGGTTGGAATTTGAGGTTCTTAGACTTGAATCATTGATTAATTCGGGTTTCCGGCGTTGTTTTAGGTGTTTTAAGGATTGGTACAAGTTTGAATAAGGTATTAGGTAGTATTGGTGCTTTTGGTCAGGTCTAGGGGGCCTCGGGATTATTTCGGGTGGTTGACAGAAAATTTTGAAGTTGAATGAATTGCTGAAGGTTCTGTCATCTGGTATTTCCGCTTATGCGGCTTGGGAAGCGCAGAAGCGGAGCCGCAGAAGCGGCTAGACCACCGCAGAAGCGAAATTCGAGTGCTTCTTCCGTTTCCGCAGGTGCGGAAGTTTAACCGCAGAAGCGGTTACGCACCTGCGAGATAGTAGTCGCAGATGCGGTCCTTGGAACTTTGTTTGAAACCGCAGACGCGGTAATGAATCCGCATAAGCGGCAACCGCAGGTGCGGTGAAGGGCCGCAGAAGCGGAAATCTTGACTTTAATGAAGAACCGCTGAAGCGGCTCGTGGTCCGCAGAAGCGGAAACCCCTTGACAGAAATAGAGATGTCGAGGGTTTGAGTTCATAAGTTGCAAAAATCAATTGAGAGCTCGGTTTAAGGCGATTTTGAGTGGGATTTGAAGTGAAGATCACTGGGTAAAATTTCTTTGGTCCCTTCTTGTTATATTTCATCATTTTATAGTTAAATACACCATTGGAATTCGAACTTAGGATCAAAAGTTGGAAGAAACTTCATAGACCTAATTATTGAGTTTTGAGTGGGCAATTGACCTCCGATTTGGGAGATTTTTATATGGTTAGACTCGTGAGAGTACGAGGGTTCTTGAAATGTGAAAATAATTCGATTCCGAGATGTTGGCTGGAGGGGCAATTTGGTCATTTTACCTATTTTTGCGCCCTAGCTATAAATTTAATAGTGGAATCAGTTGTTTGCGATGTTATTTACAATGTGTAATTGAATTGAATAGATTTGAGCCATTTGGAGTCGGATACTCGTGGCAAGAACGTGATTTCTAGTTGATATTGAGCCTGTTCGAGGTAAGTGGCTTGTCTAACTTTGTGTGGGGGACCTTTTTCCCTTAGGATATGATCTTGAATATTTGAATGCCCCGTACGTGAGGTGACGAGCGCGTACTTGAGCTAATTGTTGTAAATCCGTTTCTACTTGAAGTATTTAAATTGAGTTTTCTTGTTTACTTGTTCATTTAACTGCAAGTTTGTACCTGTGCTAGCTTAGAGACTCATGTTTAGCTGGCTTACCTGCTTATTTGCTTTAACGGGTCTATTTGTACTTTGTGAAGCATGTTAGGCTATAATTTACTACTTCGTGTCCTGATTTTTAGCATTGTTCCGAGATTTAGGAATCGTTGTTGTTGTGTGTTTAATTTTGGACTACGAGACGGCTTCTCGGGAGATCCCTTTGTACTTGAGATATTCTGGACTGAGGGTGCGGGATACCAAGAGATCCCTGGCACATGTGTTTCTATATATATATATTGGGATATCAAGAGATCCCCGGTTTACTTATTGAGGATACTAAGAGATCCTCGGGATACCGAGAGATCCCCAGTGTTGATGATAAGGATACCAAGAGATCCTCGGGATACCAAGAGATCCCCCGGCTACTATTCCTTGTGAGGGCAGTTTTCCGTGTATTGTTACCTTTGCTTTTTGTTGCCGTTCCTCCTTATTTACCTGGTTTAGATTCTCGCTGTAGACTTTATTTAAACTATTTCTCTTATCTCATTATTTATTATGTTACCTTAGTAGGGCCCTAACCTTCCTCGTCACTACCCAACCGAGGTTAGGCTTGGCACTTACTGAGTACCGCTGTGGTGTACTCATGCCCTTCCTGTGCATGTTTTTTTCATGTGCAGATCCAGGTACTTCCTCCCAGACGTATCATCCTCATGGTGGAGAGTCCTAGCTGAGACTTGAGGTATATCTGCTACGTTCGCAGACCAGGAGTCTCTACTCTATTCCGGCTTTAGCAGATAGTTCCTTTTCTTTCCTTTCATATTTTTTAGACATTCTGGTGCAGAGCAGTTTACTACATTCCATTAGCCTGTGTTTCCCGTGAGTTTCCGGGTTTTGGGATTTAGTTGTAGACTTCCGCATATTTTGAGTTGTATAGGTTGAGTGGCCTTATATACAGTTGTTATTTCTGTATGTTCAGTTTTAATTTATCATTCCGCAAATGTAAATTTGTTATTCCGCACTGTTAGGCTTACCTAGTTGTAGGAACTAGGTGCCATCACGACATGTTCATGGAGGGTGAACTGGGGTCGTGACGCTAATTGATACAAAAGAGTAATATGATGGTGCCAGCAACAAGGCCCCAACTATACCTCAAAACACTATACATAAGAAAAAAAAGAAATAAGACCCCGATATGAAGTGGGGCTCACCAAGTCAGCTGAGAAGAGGGTGTACCACTATCATTGATCGATGTCGCCTGATGTGAAACCACCTGCATCCATTAAAGATGCAGCGCCCTCAACAAAAGGGACGTTAGTATGTATGGAATAGTACTAGTATGTAAGACTAAACACCATCTCAATGAAACGAGTAACAGTACAAGGAGAAAGAAACATGGAATCAATGAGAGCCTCAAACAATATTAAAATGTCAAGTTAAGTGCAAGATAAGTTTTCAAGTAGATATCAATATTTTTAGGTTGCGAGATCTTTAGTACCAATACACATCTTGCTTTTAGCATGGATTCCGATCTCGGCCCGATCATCTAAGTCATCTCACCCAAAGACATCCAATCACAACACCACCATGTGCGTGGTATGGCGCCCGATCTCGGCCCGATCGGCTAAGGCATCTCACCACAATGCCATGTGGGTCGACATCACTTTTCGCTAGCGATTATCTCATCCTAATTAAGGTGGAGTAATCTCAACACATCAATCTCATCCCATTTAAGGGGAATAATCTAAACACATCAATACGGGAATTTTACCCCTCAATCACTCCTACATTGGCACGTGTAGTTTCGGGGTTAGATTATTTCAACCTACCCTTACTCGGTGACTAATGATACTCCCAAAAAATTTATTATATAAAGGAAATAAACTCATTTCATAATCTTTCACACATCCTTTCATTTCATTGGCACTATTGGCCACAAGTGTAGTTTTCATTCTTGGCACGATAGCCACATTTCATATCTCATACTCACTTCTTTCACTTTCAAGCATCATCATAGGTTATCAACAATAAGAGCATTTGGAACCAAGACTTTACATATGTATATGAGCAATAGGAGTCTTAATCACATTGAGTTTCTTTCCAAAATTAAGCATAATAAACTTGCATTTGAAACATGAATTGAAGTCATAACATTTTGATACATAAACCACACTTGAATACATTCCCGAAGGAGAGCATAATGTGATAGGAGAAATTGAAACACATTTTGAGCATATAATATCTGACACAATGCTTATTTTGAATAACTGAATATATTAAGAATGTCCCGGATCATGAGAAAATAAGAACTTGCTCCAACCACGCTTGATGTGATAGGAGCAATTAACCACGCTTATTCCATTTATTAGACATTAGCTCATATATTCAATACTAAGTCATTGACAGAATACTTTCTACTTTTCTATAATTTGATTATATGGTACTTATTACTCCCTCCATTCCAATTTATGTGAACCTGTTTGACTGGCACGGAGTTTTAAAAAAATAAAGACTTTTAAAATTTGTGGTCCTAAACAAGTCAAAAATATTTGTATGGCTATAATTATTTTTAACTTGTGGTGGTAAACATGCCAGAGTTTTTGTGTGGTTATAAAAGCTCTTCATTAAGGATAGAACTGGAAGTTCAAGCTAAATTATTTTCAGATTTAGAAAAGGGGTCATTCTTTTTGGAACAGACCAAAAAAGGAAATGGGTTCACATAAACCGAAACGGGGGGAGTAGTTTTTAATGCCTTATTGATGCTTTTGTTGTATTTTCTTGATAATATTTTCATTGCTTACAATATGACTAGCACATATACATTATTTTAATGATTATGAGGTGAGAATGAGGAACTATTAAGACAATTTGACCTAAATACTTGTAACGACCCATCGGTCGTTTATAGCTTTAAAGTTTTGTTAAGTGGTTCGAGATCTTGAGTGGCTTCATATCGTGTATTATGACTTGCGAGCATGGTCGGATTCAATTTTCGAATGTTTCGGGATCTATTATGAAGAGTGATTCTCACTTTAGAGATTATGTTGAAAATGTTGATCGAGGTTTGACTTTTGCAAAAACATCCTGGAATGGTATTTTGATGGCTCTGATTGCTTAGTATCATGATTTTAGACTTTGACGTATACCCAGAATTGAATTCGGAGGTCTGTAGGTTGATTTGTATTGTTTTGCCAAAAGTTGGCAATTTAAAGGCTTAGAATTTTGATAAGTTTGACCGTAGGTTGACTTTAGAGCTATCGTGCTTGAATTTCTATTTCGGGACTTAGAATAGGCCCGTTTTGTTATTTGGATCCTGTCCGCAAAGTTTGTTGTCATTTCGAGTTGATTTGATAGGAATCGGACGCGTAGTTGTGTTCTTAGAAGTTCTTGAGTTTCATGTTGATTTCATGTGTTTGGAGGTCCGATTCATGGTTTCGGGTGTTATTATGATGATTTGATCACGTGAGCGAGTTCGCGTTGTGTTTTAAGACTTGTGTTAATGCTTGGTTTGGAGCCTCGAGGGCTCGGGTGAGTTTTAGACGCGTTTTGGTGCATTTGATAGAGTTTAGGTTCTGCTGGTTTTGCACAGGTGCCTTAGGTCTCGCATTTGCGATATATGGATCACATTCGCCAGATCTGGCTGGGGTCTTCTAGGTTTGCATTTGTGAACATTTTGTTCACTTTTGTGACGGAGATCTGGGCTAGGCAGTGGTCACATTTGCGATCAATTTGATCGCTTTTGCAAAATGTCCGCAGTTAGCAATTGCGAACAATTCGTCGCATTTGCGATGACATCAGAGGTGTGAGGGTCTTCGCTTTTGCGACCATTTTCTCTCATATTGCAGGGTTTGCATTTGCGAACCCCACGTCGCAATTGCGACACCTGCGACTAGACATAAAAGCTGTTGGATGGAATTTTAGTCTCATTTTCATAACTTTGAACCCTAGACTCGGTGGGAGGCGATTTTGAAGATGGATTTCCATCTACAATTATTGGGTAAGTGATTTTGATCAATTTCCAACTATTTTACATGATTATATGTGAGATTATTGTGAGAATCAAAGTGAAATTTTAGAAATTTTGTCGAAGTTTTTAAAAATGAGAATTTGAGCGTTGAGAGTCGATTTGAACTCGGATTTTGAAGCAAAATACATATATAGACTCGTGAGGTTATGGGTAGCCGCAATCTACCCTTGGACCGGGTTTCGACTGGGCGAGCCCGGAGTTGACTTTTGTGGAATTTTGCAAAAATCATAGCTTTATTAATTGGAATTGATTTCTCTTGCATTATTAATGTTATTAAGTTAATTTTGGTTAGATTTGAGCCGAGGAGGGTGAATTATAAAGGAAAAGTTATTTTAGAGTATTGATTGAGGGCTTTTGTGGTAAGTATCTTGCCTAAATTTTTGTAGGGGAATTACCCCGTAGGGATTGGTTTGTCTGCACTAATTGAACTATGAGAAAGATGTGTACTCGAGGTGACGAGTGTGTACACGGCTTATTGTAGAATTTGGTAGAATTTTGCAAAGATCATAGATTTATTAATTGGAATTGATTTCTCTTGCATTATTTGATGTTATTAAGTCAATTTTGGTTAGATTTGAGATCATAGCAAAGGTGAATTATAAAGGAAAATCTATTTTAGAGTATCGATTGAGGGCTTTTGAGGTAAGTATATTGCCTAACTTTGTGTAGGGAAACTACCCCGTAGGGATTGGTTTGTTTGCACTAATTTAACTACACGAAAAACGTGTACTCGAGGTGACGAGTGTGTACACGACTTATTATGCAGGGGTGTTCGCACGTGAGTTGTCCGTGCTATTGTTATTATTGATATTTGCACATACGGCGTGACAAGGCAGGTTATATATGTTGGGTTTGCGCATGTGGCAAGACAAGGTGCGATAATTGTTATGAGCGTGTGGCGAGATAAGGTGGGCATTTACTTTATTGTCGCGCACGTGGCGAGACAAGGTGGGTTACGTCGAGGATAATTTGTGATTACCTGGGGCCATTGTTACTGATGATATTTGTGTGGTGGTGTGCCTACCTTGTGTGAGTCATACATATTATAGTTTTTTTTGTGTTATTTCCATTGTGCCATTTGGTGTCTCTGATCTTACTTGTTGACTCGAGCTGTGATAGTACACTAACACAAGCATACACCATAATCTGTCACTTATATCAGCCAAAGAATATGATCATTGATATTTGTTGATCATTCACATGTATTTTTTGTATACCTGCCTTCTGTGCGTGAGTTGAGCTATTGGCACGTGAGTCGTCCGTGCGGATATGAGATATTGTTATTCTTGGCACGTGAGTTGTCCGTGCGGATATGAGATATTGTTATTGTTAGCATGTTAATTTTCCGTGCAGATATGAGGTATTAATGGTATTCGCACGTGAGTTGTTGACGAGCTCAAAACACCACTTAAAATTATGCGCGTTAATCAAATATAGTATAGTATAATATCGTATCCACAGAGATTGGAGTTAAACAGTATTATCATAGTTTCTAGCTTGATTGCTATCCAAGATGATCAACGGTTGAGAATTATATGATTTCTAACTAAAATTAACTAAGAATCTAAACTATTGACTAGTGACAATTGATACAAAAAATAAGCAAAGAAAGATATCAATGGGGGAAGCTAGGGTTTTGATAGGATAGGTGCAAGATAATTGTTTGGGATCTAACTCTAGATAATTTACTTCTAATGTTCGAGTGAGTCTCTTGAATTCACTCAATTATTAGTTCAATTGTTTAGTAGAAACTCCTCTCTCGATTAAGTCTCAACCTCACAAGATGAACTAATTTAAGCTCGGTGAAGATATGAAAGAGTGGGTAGTGGATTGGTCTTTAGGAGAACCTCTCTTGATTCGTCAAGCTCAGCAACGAGAAGTTTTCCTCTGCTGGAAAGCAGTCCTTCACGGATATGGGAGCATACTCCGCAGTTGCTATCCTCCTAACTAGGTTTAATCAATGATTCAACTAGCCTCTTTCGATTACTACGAAGAATTAATGAATTCAACCAACAATATAATGCAAAGATATAACAAGTTATGCCTCTCTCGATTACATGAACAAGTGAATATAGATACAACAATTAAATCATCCAAAAATGCTTCAGTACATAAACTAGAGTTACAATCCAGAAACAAATATCAAACACCAAATTCATCAAACCCTAAAGGGAACTACTCCATAGACATGGAGTAATTCATCACAAATATGATAAAACGATAGGAAAACATAAATTCGATCCAAACTCGGGTCTTGAGTGAGGAAGGAATGATGAAATCCTTGTGCTTTTGCTCTTCCAGCTCCTCCTTCGCTTCCTTAGCTCTAAAGTGTGTCAAAAGTCCTGAGAATAACGTTTTTCCATGTATTTATACCAAGTAGGGGTCGGGCTCAGACGAAACCACCTTCTCCTAGCCGAAATAGGATTTTGGCTCTGTAAAAATTTCACAGGCGCGCGGCATGGGGCGACGCGCCATGCAGGGCAACAGTGGAGATCTTTAGAAAGATTGAACTTTCAACAGGCAGCAGAAATGTACAGATTCGGCCCCATTTGCCGCTCCATGCACCGCGGGTGTGTTGTTTTCTCATAGTGAAGTTCAAACTTCGATTTTTGATATCCAGGCTTGGTCCTCGACCCCGAACGCCCGACTTAATCCTTTGGGCTTTTACTCAGACTTCAAAGCTCCAAATCATTCGAATTCATTCCATAACATCTACATCACTCAGAATCACTCCTATAAGGCATAAAACACACGATAAGTACAAAACACTAGCGATTAAAGCTCAAACGCAATTAAAGTGCAGTGAATTAGAGTGTAATAAGCGACTAAAACACGAGATTATAAATTATCATCAACACCGCACACTTAAACCATTTCTCGTCCTCGAGCAATCAAACTACACTTTATATAGACACGACATTTTTCAACAACTCTCCTAACTCATCATACCAAGAATATTTAAAATAGAATAAGCACAATAGTGTAACATCTTCGCCTCGAGATTTGACTCACAAGTACCACGCAATATTCACAACTTGCTCACTTACTCCAACACAAAGGTCAATGACATAACCTTTTCTTCATGAATCAAGTTCCCTCACACAAAAATAGAGAGTAGTTCCACACACAATAAAATTTAAGAACCATTAGGAACTCAAGATAGAAAGAAGTCACTCACTCTCAGAAACAACATTCATATGCACAAAAGATGCACCATAGGCTTGTCCGTAGTGTACTACTCTACTAATTGAGCTCATTCAGTCAAGGATCAAGTAGGACTTTAATTGGTTGTAATGTAGGTTGCGGGACAGGTAGGATATATTTGGATATAAGAGTGACTATACCTCCCTAAGCACTTTAGTACATACAATTTACCGTTAAAAACTCGGCGCTTATGTCAAACAAAAACTCCACCTTCACATCAATATACATTAACTCCCTACTTCTTTAAACACAATTACATCAAGAGTCACCACTATCAAAGAATATTTTGCACAACAATACAACTTTTTTTATTTTCTCTTTTAATTCAAGTGGCTCTTACTTTTTCAATACAGTGCACCTTTTTCCTTATTTCATTAGTTCCACTCAAAAGCCAAACCTACCACCCCACACTTCAACTTTTACAAAGTTCATAACAAATTTAAGCGCTCCTGAGAGGTACAAGGTTCAAATAGATGGTCAATTCAAACAAATGAGTAAGGCTTGTAATATGGTTGCCAAAGAAACAGGATTACAGGCTCAAAGGGGTTAACTAAGATGCATAACCATTAGGTGGGTAATAGCATATAATTGACTCAACAAAGAAACGCCTATATCACTTTCAAGAATGAATAAAACTACTATTTCGCTTTGCAAACACATGGGACAAGTTCTAGACATCAAATGCAATGCACAGAATAACACAAGACCTCTCACACACATGGCACATAACTCACTCAAGATTGGATTATCAAGACACTCTAGTCAAAGCAGTTAAGCAAGGTCACGATTATATAATTTAAGGCACTTACACACGAGTCAAAAAATGAGCCTAAGCATCACAATCAAAGCACTCACTTTTCTCAAGGCATGACGAAATCAAGAGATATTGCTTCCAATTCAAATCATAGCACAAGATTTTCTACTCCTAACAAAATTAAAAACTAACTACACCCGTTTCAAACAAAACCCTTGGAAAAGAAACGCGGCACAAAAAAAACCCAAGGAGGAATTAGTACACTACCTATAAAAGAAAATCTTTTTGGTCTTTTTTCTTCAACTTTAATCCCTTAAGAAACATGTCGATATGATATCCATAGTCGGGAAAAATCAAAAAATTTAAACAATTTATTTTTTTTTTGCAATTTTATCTCTGTCTCTATTTACTAAAACTAACAAACAAAAACTAGTAAACATACATACTTACAATATATACCTCACCCCATACTTTAAGTTGTGACATGTCCCCATGACACACAATTAAAAAGCATAAGGTAGAGGAAATTTTCCTGAATGTCTAGTCGGGATCTGAATCAAAGTCAGGCTCCATTCCTCGCGCCCGAACTAATGGAGACAGCTTCTTCTCGGCCTTCTTATGGTATAACCCACACTTATCTTTCTCACTGATTGCATCCTTCTCTTTTGATCCCTTCACTTTCCACTCAACACTTACAGCTGGCTTCTCCTTTTTCACCCCCGTTTCGACATCCATCTTGAATGTTACAGTCTCTTCACCCATTCTAAGCATGAGTTTTCTCTCGTGTATATCCAATATTGCTCTACCCATTGCTAAGAATGGTCTTCCTAGGATGAGAGGTGCCTCCTTATTCTCCTCCATATTCACCACTATAAAATCCACAGGAAATACGAACTTATCCACCCGCACTAAGACATCTTCCAATATCCCCTTCGGGTATCAAAGTCATTTGGTCTGCCAGCTGCAAAGATATTGGTGCTGACCTTATCTCTCCGATCTCCTTCTCCAGTTTCCTGTAAATAGACAAAGGCATTAAATTGATTGAGGCACCAGAATCACATAAAGACTTACCAAAATTAATAGTGCCTAAAGAGCGAGGTATAGTAAAACTCCCTGGATCTCCACACTTTTGTTGGAGTTTATTTTGCAAGATTGCGCTGCAATGCTCTGTGAGCTTGACCACTGAGGTCTCTTCTATCTTCCTCTTCTTTGTAAGGATTTCCTTCAAGAATTTGGCATAATCTGGCATTTGTGAGAGCACCTCTGTGAATGGTATGTTTACATTAACCTGTTTCAGCATATCCAGAAGTCTCTCAAACTGCTCGTCCAGCTTTTCTCTATATAGCTTTTGGGGAAAAGGTAGAGCAGGCACATGCTCGCTCTCATTAGATTCCTCCCTTCTCGATGTTTCCTCATTCTTCATGTCAACTCCTTTCTTGCCTTTCTTCTTCTTCTCAATATCATTCTTCAGATTCTCCCCACTTTCCTTTTCAGGTATCACATCTTTTTGGATCGGGGTGGGATCTTTCAACACTTTCCCGCTTCTCAAGCTCACAACATTCACTATTTCTTTGGGATTTCTCTCAGTATCAGCTGGCAGAGTACCTGGGACTCCCTCAGATAATATTGTTGTTGTTTGCCCCACTTGTCTCTCTAAGTTTCGAAAACCTATGCCAAGTTCTTTGATGGCTACTCCATAAGTGTCTAGCCTCTCATCTGTCTTGACAATGAAGGACTTCATTAGATCTTCTAGACCGGGCTGATTGGGTTGTTGAGGCTGAAACTGCGGCCTTGGATGATTCACAAAACCCGGAGCTCCTTGTCCCTGAAATCTTGGGTTGTTTTGTTGCCATGCATTTGCGGTACCCCCAGGTGAACTCCATGAAAAACTGGGGTGCTTCTGACCCATTGCATTAAAATTATAACTTCCCACAGCATTCACTTCCTCAGTTGAGGCTTGACACTCATGAGTAGGGTATCCTCTTCACATATATCACAAGCTGCATGAGGTTCACTCTGTATTGTAGCTAAAGTCAGCTTCCGTATTTCTTTGGCCATAGCATCAAGCTGTGTTTGCACAAAAGTGTTAGCATCAACTTGGTGAACACTAGTTGATCTTCTTCTTTCAGCACTCTCAGAGGGCCACTGATTTGCATTTTCAGACAACTCATCAAGAATTGTAACTATCTCCTCTGGAGTCTTCTTCATCAACAGGCCTCCAGCTGCATTGCTCAATGTTCTATGTAAGGCCGGTGTCATTCCATCCCAAAAGTCCTGGAGTTTCATCCAGAGTTCAATTCCACTATGTTGACACTTTCACACTATCTCCTTAAGCCTCTCCCAAGCTTCAAACACAGTTTCAGTCTCTTTCTGGCAGAAGTTATGGATTTCTCTTCTAAACTTTCCCATCTTAGCTGATGAGAAATATTTATCAAGAAATTTTTTGGTCATCTCATCCCATGTTCTAATCTACCCCGTGGGCAAGCTTCTAACCCACTGCTTTGCATCGTCTTTGAGTATAAAGGGGAATGCCCTTAAGTACACTGCATCTTATGACACCCCATTGTATTGAAAGGTGTTCATGATCTCCTCGAAGTCTATCAGATGTGTATTTGGATCTTAGTTCATCTTCCCTCTGAAGACACAGCAGTTCTGAAGGGTTTGACGCAACCCTTGCTTTAACTCAAAATTGTTAGCTGCAATTGGAGGTGGTCTCACACTTGATAAGCCTTGGTTGTAGACCGGTTTAGCATAATCGCCAAGTGATCTCCTTGGCTCGGGAGGTATATTTATGAACTGGTCTGCACCCAAGGGCTGATTTTAGCAATTCTCCGAGCCCTCTCCTCTTCATAGAGTATCTGTGCATCTCTAATAGCTGCTTCCTCAGCATCGCGTGCAGCTTTTTCTCGTTGTTGTGTTGCATGTCTTGCATCCAACTCTACATTATCATCATCTCCAGCCATAGTTTCTTTGGTTGAGGATTGCCCAACCTACTCTAAAGTCTCGGGGAGATTTCTTTCCTTCCTCAGTTGGCGTAGTTCTTTTTCTGTCTTTGGTTCGTATGGTAGCACTTCTTTCCCAGAAGATCAAGTCATGCACCAAACTTAACCTGTACCCTGTGCATAGTCAAGGAACACCAAATGTAAAAAGAGAAAAATAAAAGAAAAAAAATCTTGAATTAGCACTACAAACTATTTCAAACACTATTGATTGCCAATCCCCGACAACGGCGCAAAAATTTGACGAGCGCAAAACACCACTTAAAATTATGATCGCTAATCAAACATAGTATAGTATAATATCGTATCCACAGAGATTGGAGTTAAACAGTATTCTCGTAGTTTCCAGCTTGATTGCTATCCAAGATGACCAACATTTGAGAATTATATGATTTCTAACAAAAATTAACTAAGAATCTAAACTATTGACTAGTGACAATTGAAACAAGGAATAAGCAAAGAAAGATATCAATGGGGGAAGCTAGGGTTTTGATAGGGTAGGTACAAGATAATTGATTGGGATCTAACTCTAGATAATTCCCTTCTAATGTTCGAGTGATTCTACTCAATTATTAGTTCAATTGCTTAGTAGAAACTCCTCTCTCGATTAAGTCTCAACCTCATAAGATGAACAGTTTAAGCTCGGTGAAGATATGCAAGAATGCGTAGTGGATTGGTCTTTAGGAGAACCTCTCTCGATTATCCTCCTAACTAGGTTTTATCATTAATTCAACTAGCCTCTTTTGATTACTAAGAAGAATTAATGAATTCAACCAACAATATAATGCAAAGATATCACAAGTTATGCCTCTCTCGATTACATAAACAAGTGAATATAAATGCAATAATTAAATCATCCAAAAACGCTTCAATACATAAACTAGAGTTATAATCCACAAACAAATATCAATACACCAAATCCATCAAACCCTAAAAGGAACTACTCTATATACATGGAGTAATTAATCGCAAATATGATAAAGTGATAGGAAAACATAAATTCGATCCAAACTCGGGTCTTGAGTGAGGAAGGAATGATGAAATCCTTGTTCTTTTGCTCCTCTAGCTCCTCCTTGGCTTCCTTAGGTCTAAAGTGTGTCAAAAGTCCTAAAAATAACGTTTTTTCATGTATTTATACCAGGTAGTGTCGGGCCCAGACAAAAGCACCTTCTCCTTATCGAAATAAAATTTTGGCTCTGTAAAAATTGCACAGGCGCGCGGGATGGGGCGACGCGCCACACGGGGCAGCAGTGGAGATCTTCAGAGAGATTGAACTTTTAACAGGCAACAGAAATGTACAGATGCGCTGCCCCACACGCCGCGGGTGTGTTGTTTTCTCAAAGTGAAGCTCAAACTTCAATTTTTGATATCCAGGTTTGGTCCTCGACCCCAGAACGCGATCCCAGCTTAATCCTTTGGGATTTTACTCAGACTTCAAAGCTCCAAATCACTCGAATTCATTCCATAACATCTACATCACTCAAAATTACTCCTACAAGGCATAAAATACACAATAAGTACAAAACACTAGCGATTAAAGCTCAAACACAATTAAAGTGCAGCGAATTAGTGTGTAATAAGCGACAAAAACACGAGATTATAGCCTACCATCAGTTGTCCGTGCAGTTGTTATTGGTAATGTGGACACAAGATGCCAAGTGATTAGGGTTCGTGATTTGGGACCCGTGGTTTGTGATTATGAGGTGTGGTACCTCGGGATAATTCTGGTAAAAATCTTGTGTGAGAGCGGTTGATTATTGGGTTGTTCATTGTTTTCCTTATTTGGTTTCACTGGACTTTAACTGTATTCTGCTTACTTTACGGCGTTATTACATGTTTGCTCCTTGTCGCTAATTGTTACTTCCATTTGCAAGTATTGTATTGTTATTCTTACGATGTTTAGCTTTATATTGATATTGTTCCATGTTAGTTTTATATTCATACTTGTACAGGTTATTATGTCTAGTAGGTGACTGTTCATCGTCACTACTCCACCGAGGTTAGTCTTGATACTTACCGGATATCATTGTGGTGTCATCATGCTACGCTTGCTGCACATTTTGTGCAGATCCAGGTACCTCGGAGCGTGTGGGTTAGTAGATAGCTGATCGAGTATCGTTGTGGAGACTTCAAGGTATACCTGCCATCGCGTTCGTAGGTCTCGGAGTCACCTTCTGAAGTTTTACTTTATTTCGATTCCGAAATAGTTGCACTTGTCACACCTCCTTTTTCTACACCCGCCGAGAAGGGGTATAATAAAGAGAGTTATTTCCAACTTGAAGTGACAATCGGAACGGGATTTATTATTAAAATTCAGAGTCGCCACTTGGGAGATTAACGGTGTCCCAAGTCACCGGATGAATCCCGAACCGAGGAAATTATGACTCTGTTAACAGTCCGCGAACTAGAAATCCGAGTAAGGAATTCTGTTAACCCAGGAGAAGGTGTTAGGCATTCCCGGGTGCCGTGGTTCTAGCACAATCGCTCAACTGTTGTATTTGATTTTATCTAATTTCAAAACATGTTCTAGTTTATGCTTTTATTAGTAAACCGCTTTTATTTTTAATAAGAATTGCAACGTCGTGAAAATGCGTCTCGAACCACGTCGCACCAGTGCACCCGTGATTGTTAACACATTTCGACTTTGTTGAGATTTGGATTTGGGTCACATAAATGTGCACCCGAATTTAGGAAAGTAATATTAAAATACGCGCCTAAAGCAACTACGCGTTTTCAACTTTGGGGAAGGCCGTGAAATTTGCTAAACGGTCCTCCCGAATTCTAAATATTTGTATGTAGCATTTATTGAGGGCCCCGCAATTTGCATTTTTATTTGGCGAGGCTCGTCTCATCATTTTTATTTTAAAGGGAATCCTAAAGTGACTATAACCTTTCTATGTTCTTTGTCTAAAATAAAATTATCTTTCAACGTTATTGTTCAAGGGTCCATAAACTTTCTGGATAGGGAATGAATTCAGAAGCTCCAAAATTGGGCTTTAGTTTTGGCCCTATGCCATTTCAATGATGCTTGTGAGAACGGGAAAGGCTGCCCAGACATGGGCTTCATCCAATGAGAACAGGCCCAAATGGCCTGTCCGGTTCAGCTTATCGAGCAACTCTGGATCACGTTTAAATGTAATTTATATATACTATAGAATTATACAATCAGTGAATCATGCAATTATTTTGCTTGTTTTATACTTATTTCATTTAACTCATTATCTATCTCATGCATGTTTAATGGTGACTATTTGAACTAATGTTTGTTAGCAACCATTAGACCTATCTACGAGTTCAAGTTACAAGTAACTTCAGGATAATCATAAGAGGGGTGCATGCTCATATGGTTTAATTTGAAGTTCCAGCTCTTGTGACCTATTGTTAACTAGTAATCAAGTAAACACATCCAAACTGGAATGAATTATGCAAATGCTACTCACCCAGCCCACTATCAAAACTAGAAGTTCGAACCTCAGTCAAAATATGAACTCAGAATACTTCCTGGTGTTACACGTTCAAACCACAAAACTGAACCAACTACAAATTAAGTCACATCCGAGTTAACAGTTCATAATTGAAGTCCCAAATTTAAATACAACTCGACATTCAACTATATATAATCGGATACATTCAATATTTATCTAGCTATATTAAGGTGTGATGTCCAGCAAGCGGATTTCAGAATCAGCAAATAGCTATTTTATTCCATCTCTGAGCTCGGGGTTACAGCAAGGATTCGAATGTGTACCTGACTTAGAACAAAAGGAGACAGACAGTCAGCAGCAATAAACAAGGCGAACACCCAGCAATCAACAGAGAACAGCCACAGGAGTAATTTGACCCCAAAATAACCAGGAGGTTTCAACGGGAAAACCAAAAGCAACAGCAAATGACCCACTAACAGCACAAGGACTCGACACACACTCAATTGCCTTCGAAACTGAGTCTGAAACTTTAGTAAGGTGAAACTTAAACAGAACCAGTTCAAACAGATCCAAATATATTCGATCAAGTTGCCAAGTACTCCTAGATACTGCTGAAACTCGAGCTTAGGACTGACTTTTGTGGAGAGCCCAGAGAAAATTGGAAATGTTTTTTGGATTTTTAGTATTTGAATTCAAAAAATGAAACCTTGGAAATTCAAAGAGTGAGGGACCTTTCAAGAGGGGTTTTGATGGCTCAAAAAGGCTGGGAATTTTCAGGCTTCCTCCCCCTTTGCAAGGCAAGAATGCCATGCCTTTATAGGCAAGCAATTAGAGCAGCCCTGCTGATTTTTAGTTTACCCCTTTTTGAATTCTTGTTTTAGCTTAAGTGTCCCCCAATTACTGACTTGTTACCCAAGTTAACCTATCACACTTCTGAAATTTGACCAAAGACCCCTACCCCAAACTTCCTAGAAGCTTCCTATTTCTGTTACCAAAAGATTCCCTAACCTAGACTACCCAAACTAACCCTCAACACCTTGTTTATTATCCCTTAAACCAAAACGAAATCTGGGCCAATTGGCCCAAATCAATGGGTCCGAATAGACCCAGATTACTCTTCCTTGGGCCTTCAGATTTTAAAGTCCATATGGACTCATCGGGCTAGGCCGAATTGCCCAAGAGCCAAACTAAAACCCTTTTCTTTGAACATGAAACAAAGAACAAAGCAAATAAAACATGGCGAACTTAATTTTAAAACCAACACCAATCAGACTAATCAACAAATTTGACCCTAATTTATGCAAATAAAACGAAACCATTTTAATCGGAAACGAATTAACCTACAACTATTGCTATGCGAAACTAACCGCGGAGTATCAGAAAAAAAATAGAAGAAAAGAAAAAGAAAAGCAAAAGAAGGGACAGAAGCGGAAGAGAAATAAGAGAAGAGGAATTTAATAGCAGATCAACTGAGGAAGATGAAAGATGAAAGATGGAGGAGATACCTTTAAAACACTGACAACCCTTCAAAAACTCCGATTTGATTCGAAGCAAGTATCAACTGTATGTTCTCAACGAGAACAAACAGTCAACACCTATTTCAAACCTTATCGCTCAAAGAAAACTGGAAAGCCTGACGGATTTCTTTTCCTCTTGTTTTCAGATTCAAAAATGGGCCGATTTGGTGTGGATTTAAGGAGAAATGGTGGTGGATTGGGGTTTAGGGGAGGCCAGTGATTGCATGGATGAGATTTGGGTGGCTTCATGCTCCGCCACCGGCCGGGAATGGCAAAGGAATCGAGGGGCGGCGTTAGGGTTTGTTAGAGAAGATGAGAGACAGACGGGAACTTCGTTTGTATCTTAGGTTTAAAGGATTTTCGGACACCTTTATGTAATTAACAACGACCTCTGAAGACCGTTGGATGATGAGGGACGAAGGGCTCAGATTGTTTTGAGTAAAGAGAACTCAAAACTGCGTCGTTTTGAGTCTTAATGGGAGACGAACCGGGTTGGGTGGATTGGGCTAGACTTGGGCGTGTATTGGAATGGGTTTCAGGGGACACGCTTGGGCTTGGGTAAGGGCTTCAAAGACTGGCCCAAATAATTTGATTTCTATTGAAGACTTCAATTTCTTTTTATTATTTTCCTTTCCTTTTTCTTTTCAAATTAAAACTAGAATCCTAAACTAAATTAAAAACCCAACTAACTCATTAAAACTACTCGAAAATCACAAATTAAAACTAAAAGGTGCAAGATGACTATTTTTGTGATTTTCCTTTTTTTTTTATAAAATAACTAATTTGCTAAGTAATCCTAAAATGTAGAACTAAATCCTAAATGCAAATGCAACATATTTTTATATTTTCCGTTAATTACAATAAAAGAAACATGCACAAACAAATGCAAATAATTAGCAGAAAATGCCACGAAAATCCACAAAATTGCAAATAATGAAAAGAAATTATTTTGTTTGAAATTATGGGAGTAATTCATATAGGGCAAAAATCACGTGCTCACAGCACTTAGAGATTTTATAATTAACTCAGTATAGGTTGTAACTTGTATTACCGATTTAGAGATATTGTACATCTATTGATGGTTGTTGGCTATGTATAGAAATTTCTGGTTCATGTTTAATAATTTATTAATTATAATATGTTATTAATTCAGTAAGTGTTAGGCTTACCTAGTCCCAAAAACTAGGTGTCATCACGACTCCTAAGTAAGGCTAGCATGTGGGCCGGTTAGGCCCGGGACCGGCTCAGGCCCGTGAGCCCATATGGGTAGTGGGCCTAAATGGGCCTAACCGTTTAAGCCCGGGACCAAGGGAGGTGGGCCGATTAACGCAAAAAGCTCGTTAGGACTGGACCGTTTGGGCCCGGGAGCGGGTGCTAACTGAGTCGGTTCAACCGGTCCCAAATGGGCTCAAACGAGCCCAACGGCTAAATTTAAAAAAAAATCCAAAAAATATTCTGACCGTTGGGGGCTTAAAATATGGTCGTTGGCCTGCAAAAATAGTCATTTGGGCTTTGTAAAATAGTCATTTAAACCCCCAACATTGTTTTAACCCCAAACTTTTTATAATTATACTTTTTCCCTATTTTCAACTATAAATACCCCCTCATTCTTTCATTTTTCTCACAAAATCATAAATCTCTCTCTAATTTTCTTCTATAATTGGTTACTTTGTTGTTGCAATTTGTGTGAAAAATTGTGAAGTTGGTGAATTGAAGTATTCAAATCTTCAAGTCTTCAACGATAATTAATTTTCAACAAGTTGTTCGTCAATTCGGTAAACTCGTTCCAACTCTTTAGTTTTAATATTATAGTTTTGTTTGTTTTATTTACTTTGTATAATTATAATTAAGATGGCCTATTCCTTAAAAAAATGTTAAGTAAAAATAAGGGAAAATACAAGAGTGGTGAATCTAGTGGCCAATCTATTCCTCCTCTAATTCTCCGGGCTCCCCTACCCAAACCCTATACCCGCCCTCCACCTGCTCCTATTCTTGATAGTGATAATACTTTATTACAATTTACTGAGAGTCAATATGTGCATAATGTTGGAGATGGTGAACACTTAGATCATGAATATATGAATTCTCTTTATGGTAATCCAACTATTGATGAAGAAGATGGGCAGGAAATAGATTTGGATAAAACGCAACCGGATGACGATACACCCACTAGTCCTATTGCTGAAGTTAACCCAACTAATCCAAATGATGCCCCGGTTGACCTCCCCTGTTACCACCCCTACTTTTTCTAGACAACCTTCTAAACGGGCCGAAACATCTCTTGTTTGTTTTTATCCAAATAAGAGAAAAAAATAAAGCTAAATGTAAAACTTGTGGCAAAGAGTTAGCTTTTAACTATGTTACTCGGGGGGGAGGGGGGGGGGGACGGGAAGTTTGAGGAGACACACAATGATACACCCCCAAGATAAAGTTAAATATTATCAAATGAAAGCTGCAGCCGAGGGGACAAGTCTACCTAGTCAGCCTGACCCTAGTACCGGGTCAAATCAATTTCAACCGGGAATTAACATTGTTACCGGTGGTATTTTATATTATGATCCAAGAAAAGATAGGGAAGAATTGGCAAAAATGGTTACTGTTATGTGTTTACCCTACAGTTTTTCGTCTAACCCTCACTTTGTGCATTATATTAGAAAAATTTTTAATCCTACTTATAAAGGATGGCCTCGCACAACCGTAAGGAGCGATATTTATAAATATATACATGAATATGAGCAATATTTATGCTATTTATTTACTCATATTAATTATCGTGTGCTATTACTACTGATATTGGTAGAAGTGGTAATGGCTGTGATTATCTTACTGTTACAAGTCATTGAATTGATGAGGACTGGATAATGCAAAAGCACATTATTGCTTATAGAATAATTAATTCACGTCACAGGGCAGTTTATTTCTAGCATGGTTACGGATATTTGTAGATATTTTTGCATTAGTGATAAAATAATGTCAATTTTAATAGATAATGCTACTAGTAACACTAATGTTGTAGTCTTGCTTACCACTACACTAAATCCTGCATTTAGTAACATTTTTCATGTTAGATGTATTTGTCATATTTACCATTTAATTGTGGGTGATGGTATGAGAATTTTAAATGTTGAAATTGAAAAGGTTAAAATGGCTCTTAACTGCTTTTTTATTCAAACCGTAGAAGTAGACTTAGAGAATATTTTAAAAGATGCGATGAATTTGGCCTAAGAGAAAGAAAGGTTCCTAAAGCTTGTCCAACTAGATGGAATTACATGTATGAAAGTTTAGTTGTTGCATATGAATATAGAACCCCATAAACTCAACGTTTAATGCTCATGTAAGTGATGATGATGAGCATCTTACAAATACGGATTGGGCTAATGTTAAAATGTTTGTAGATGTAACGACTCGACCGGTCGTTTTGAGTTCTAGCGCTCCGTTCAGCAGCCTGAGTCCATGAGCAGCTTTATTTCGAGTATTACGACTTGTGCGCGTG
>NW_017670822.1:324109-326801 GCF_001879085.1 Nicotiana attenuata
GCGTTTTGGGCAACTTTTCGATCGGAGTTAGGAATTTCTATAAATTAGATTGTAACGAATATTTGAGCATATATTAATGGATTTGCGTAACCGTTGGCTAGTTTTGGAGCGTGGTGCATCAATTGGAGTCTTCAGAAGGGCGTGGAATGCCGGTTATGGATCTTCGGAGCAAGGTGAGTCTCCTTTCTAACCTTGTAAGAGGGAATTGTCCCCATAGGTGAAATAATTGATTATGTGCTCCTATTTGCGGGGGCTACGTACGCACGAGGTGACGAGAGTCCGTGCGTAGCTACTATTATGCTATTGTCCGGGTAGTTAGGGCCCAAAAGCATGTTATACTTGGATTATTTATGAACCTATTGATAGCTTGAATTGCTTAAATCACCTTGGATCAGTAAATGAATTTAAAAGGAGATTAAACATCATTTTTCCTGAATTGTTAAAAAGAGAAACTATTTATTTGGATAAATATTCCCGATAAGTTCTTAATTGACTGATTGAGCATGTATCTCTGTGTGTACCTGCGTCGCATGCATAATTCGCGAGCAGGATATGTGTTTATTTATGGAACGGGCCGAACGCCTCGGCAGATTTAAATAGATGCATCTATAGGCGCGCCGTCAACCCTCGGCAAGTGCACAGTTTATTTCTGTTGGATCGGGCCGTCGCCTCGGTGTGATTTGCGCATGTTATATTGTTGCTTGAGAATTTTAAATGTGAAATTTGCCCTTCGTGGCTTGATATAAATTAATAAGATAATAAAGAGAAAACCTTGAAAATCCTTGACTATTTGCTGAAGGTGTTTACCTGTTTTCTGGCTTCGTGAATTAGAACTGCTATATAAATCCATGATTTCCTCACATTTTTAGTATATTGTCAATTGACCTCTAGTAAGTGTCGAAGTTGACCATCTCGTCTCTACTTCTTCGAGATTAGGCGGGATACTCATTGAGTACACGTTGTTTACGTACTCATACTACACTTCTGTGCATTTTTGTTGCACAGGTATATTTATCTCTAGCAGCCCACTAGGCGTAGCAGCGCGGATGATTCTAGGACTAGGTGAGCTGCATCATTCGAGACGGCCGCAGCTAGAGCAGTCCCTTCCAGTGTACTGTATTTACTTCCTGTCCACTGTATTCCGGACGGATGTTTTATTTTATTTTCTTGACAGTAGATGCTCATGCACTTGTGACACCGAGTTCTGGGATGGTTTGAAGTATTGTATTAACTGCTTATCATTTAAAATTTGATTTGAGACTATATTCTTTAAAAATTGCTAAATTTGAAGGAATATCCTAGTTTTCAAAAGAAATAAAACGAGAATTTGATTAAGTAATTTGGTGGGCTTGCCTGACAGTAGTGTCCGGCGCCATCACGACCCTTAGTGGATTTTAGGTCGTGACAGTAGATTTTTTAGAAAGATTTCATGTTGCTACAAATGAATTTTCTGGGCAATATTATCCTACTATTTCTAACTGTTTAGTTAATCTTACAGAACTTGCAAATTTGTTTGCTTATTTTTCAGAGAGTGGGAAATTTATTATTGATTCTATGAGAAAGAAATTTGAAAAATATTTTTTCCCCATTCCCCCTATTTATGGTGTTGCTGCCTTGTTAAATCCTACTATGAAATTAGCATATCCTCAATATTGGTATCAATCTATTTATAATGGTTTAGCACTTGAAGATGAGGAGTTGTCTACACTTTCGGATGCACAAGCCTCAATTAAAATAAATGCTCTAACTATTTATAGTGCTTATCAAATTGCAATAGATAATGCTAGACCAAATGTTCCAACTCCTTCTTCTTCTAGTTCTCAATCATCTAAAAGAACTGCAGGAGTAAGAGCACTTACTGCTTGGACCGGGTTCAGGGGTTCTCAAGGTTGTAGCACTAGTGATTGTTCACAACTAAATGAGCTTAAAGTTTATTTGTCATAGGGACTTGAGGAAGTGAAGGCTCATTTAATCTTTTGGAATGGTGAAAGGACAAAGAAAAATACTTTCCGATACTTTCAAGGATGGCCCGAGACATTTTACCCATTCAAGCTTCAACAGTGGCATCGGAGAGCGCTTTCAGTCAAGCAAGACTTTAACTTGGTGAATATAGAGCGTCTATGAGGGAGAGCTTGGAAAAATGAGTACTTCTCAGAGATTGGATCCGTTGGGAACGAAGAAATTTTGGACTTACAGAATCACAACCAGAGGTAGACGAAGCTTACGAAGAAATGCTAGCTGAACTTGCGGAGGATGCAGCTTCGCCCGGAAGCAGTGATGAACAAGCTTCTTTTCCACCACGACCAACGTAAATTCCTCCGAACCTTGAAGGATTTATGAAATTTGTAAGAGATACCATGTAAAATTAATATTTAACTTATATTTTGGCACATCTTGATTAATTTTTTTTTCTTCTCAATGGTGGTATTAGCACCTTGTTGTGCTCATTCCATTAGGGGAAGGGGGGGTGAAGACTAAGAAAGATTGGGCCATGTTTTGTTAATGTCATAATAATAAAAATTATAACGCATTCCATTGAATATCTTTTTACAATATTTTGTATTTTAAATTTGAATTAAAAAATTTAAGTTACAACTATATAATATAATTTACAAGAAATTACCTTAGATAAAAAATTTAAACAAAAAAATAGGCCAAGCCCACTTAGGCCCACTTATATATATATATATAT
>NW_017670822.1:326814-349514 GCF_001879085.1 Nicotiana attenuata
GACACACACATATATATATACATACAATTTACAAGAAATTGCCTTAGATATAAAATAAAAAAAGGTCAGGCCCACTTAGGCCCGGGACCAGCCCACTTAGCCCGGGACCATTAGTTCATGGTCTCGGTCCCGGTCCGGTTACCTCCAAAAGGAAGCCCGGAACCGTTTAAGCCCGGCCCACGAAGCCCTGGCCCACACAGGACCGGCCCACGAGGCCCGTTTAGGCCCCCGGCCTGGGCCGTTTGCCAGCCTTATTTTGGACAAATTATTTTTTAATGAAGTAATAGACGTTGTTCTTTCGAAAAAGAAAAAAACCAGTCAAAATTGACCGTCAGACAACGCAAAACTATGTACGTGAATAAGCTGCCTCGCCCATTTTAGCATGTTTGGCCGAGCTTCTTCTTTATACTTACTTTAAAAAAAATCTAATATTAAGGTGTTTGGACAAGCTTTTAGAAGAAAAAAAATGCTTTTAAACATAAGCAGAACAAAAAAAGCAGCTTCTCTCTAAAATTACTTTTTTTGAAAATTACTTTTGAGAAAAATACACTTAGACATACTTTTAAAAAGCTTGGCCAAACGCTAATTGCTGCTCAAAAGGTTTTTTTAAATTAATTAGCCAAACACAATCTGTTTCTTACCAAAAGTACTTTTTTAAAAAACAGCTTCAAAATAAGCTGATTTTAGAAGCTTAGACCAAACATGCTATTAATCTCAGGTTATGGTAAAATTTAATTTTCAGTTAGAGGTCATTATGGCCAAACATGCAGAGTGTTTAGTTTTTTGCTGTAGAAGGGACACTTCCAACCTAAATTCACAAGACATTAATTCTACCAACTACCCATCGTTCATCTTTAAGAGATGCTAGTACGAGTAAACTTATTACCAAAAAAAAAAAAAAAAAAACTAGCATGTAGAAACCAATTAATATGACTAGAAACGAAATTAATATTTACTCCTACTCTAACATATTTTACGCCCTCTTTTCTAACTTCAATTCCAACCTCTACTTACTCATTCCTGTCCAAAATAAGTGATTTTTTGGATGTTTTTATACAAATTAAGAAATCCACCTTTTAGCATTAATTAGCATTGGAATTGACCATATTAACCTTTACTATCTCACATAAACACTCCTAACACATATTCCAACACCATTTACTTCAAGGACTATGTAGGAAAAAAATAATTAATTCATTCTTGCAATCTGAAAAAATCATTTATTTTGGACCACAAGAAAAAGGCCAAAAATTACTTATTTTGGACCGGAGGGGAGATAATATATACTAAAAAGGATTGTTACACAAATAACGGGCTAGATTCCAACCTCATTTCTTTTTATGCTCAAAACTTCAACTGAATCACTAAAATAGAGGGATTTAATTTGCAGATCCAATAGCAAACAAGAAATGTCAAGCAAAAAACATAATTGGAGCTATGGAATGAGACAATTTGTGTAGTAATAAACAAATAAAATCAACACACAAGAATAGGTACCAAACTGAAATTTAGACAATCTTACATTACATTTGCACAAATATTACAATAGTTTATATTATAAAAATATAGTTACCATAAAAAAGATTAATTTAACCAACCGAATAATCAAGGATGAGTAGCAATTTTGTTCCTAGGATCATCAAGTCGGTTGATAAGGTAAAGTGCATTACTAGTAACTCTAGCAACATTAATAATCTTGCGTTTCACATCAGACCTTAATTTGCCGTCAATTTCCTTAAACCCATCAATACAAGTATCTTCATTTGTCAAAGCAGCACTGACCCACGTCTCCAAATTGCTCATTTGCCATTTAAATGCATTCCCTTTGCTCAAATGTTTGAGTTCTGATAGAGTTTTGCTAAGCTCGTCCATTGTGTCCCCCATCTGTTCGACACAATCACTCAATGCTCCTTTTTCTCTTTTGCTTTGAACTTTCAGTTCGGAGAGAAAATCAGACGCTTTTTGGGCTCGAGAAAGGCTTACTTTTACAGCGGCTTGAGCTAAATCTTGAGGTGTGTTGATTGCTGAACCTGAGTAGGAGGAAAGTGTTCTGACGCAAATCGTCGGATAGCTGGCGTGCATACAAGATGTGCGGACGAGGTCAGTAGAAGATGATGATTTGTTTGGTTTTTTTCCAGTTGTGAAATGGGAAAGATAGAGGAGAAAAAGAGCAAGAAGTAGAGTTTTGCTCAAAGACATTTTCGTTATCAGTTCTTGGCTTACTACACGAAGGATTCTTGATTTTTCTTGTGATAAATTTGTGATGGTTTTTGAGTGGAAGTGTGCTGTAGTATAAGGCTGTTGGTAGGGGTCAATGGCGAAGGGTTTATTATGAGGGATCAAGAAACAGAGGGGGTGGGGTGGGGTGGGGTTGGGTGGGTGGAAGGGGAGGGGAGGTTAGCTGCTGATTTCTTAAATTCTACTAGGGGTTGGTGTGAATTGGTGTGCATGCATTTATAGGCCTTCAAATTTTGGAGGAAAACCATGCATTCTAATAATTAAAAAATAAATACAAGAAAAAATCACAAGTCCGTCCTTGCATGCAAGTATCATCTTGGTTTGTCCCTATCTTCATTTTAATTAGCCGAAATATCTTTAGAGATTAATTAAGCTAGCGTTTGGACATAAATTTAATTGAAACTTAAAAAAATAATTTTTGAAATAGTTTTGAAAAATAATTTTTAAAAGTTGAAATTATGTTTGGACATGCATTTTATTTGAAAAAAATTTGAAGTTTTGTGAGTGGGAGAACAAGCTTCACCCAAAATCTACCCTAAACTAGATTTTGGGAACTTGAAAAATAATTTCAGAAATTTTTCAAAAAATAGATCATTAATCTATGAACAAACAATGTTTTCAAAAAAGATTTGAAAAAACGGTGCCAAAATGTATGGCCAAACGGGGCCTAAGAGTGGGCAACTTTCTTGACATTATAATGTGAGATTCCAATCTTAATCACACAAATTTGGAAATACGTTTACAATAAAGTATCACGTCCAACTACGTGATACTTTATCGTGAACATCTATCGGAAACAGCCTTTCTATCTTTCTAGATAGGGATAAGGTCTGCCTACACATTATCCTCCCCAGACCCCACCTACGAGATTATATTGGATATATTGTTATTGTTGTTATCGCGTAGTTGGGACATTAGCAAATAATGTCATAAAATGAGTAAGTTCAATTTCATACGAAAGTTAAAAATTAGAAGAAATAAATGCACCGCCGCTGAACTGTGAAAGAGTAAAGAGTAGCAGGAAAGCAGTACAATATATACAGCTCTCTCCTCTATCTACTTAGCAGTTGGCAGTGGCAGGTTGGCACTTGTCAATTATTAATTGGCTATATTGAAAAACCAGCCAATCCAGAAAAAATGGGACAAACCAAAAGCTGAAAGGCCAGCAAATTATTTATATCACATAGGGTCACACAAACAGTTAATTTTATGGATTAGTAAAAGCCGTACAATATTTAGTTAAAATTTGACTATTTTAACCCCATGTGGGTGGTGTGTAAAGTTTGACTTAGCTGCCAGGTGTCAATTCTTTTCCAGCAAGGTGTATTTTTGTTATTTTGATCCAAAATAAGTACTCCCTCCGGTCCAAAATAAGTGATTTTTTGATTGTTTTCACACATATTAAGAAACTCACATTTTAACATTAATTAGCATTGCAATTGACTATATTAACCTTTACTATCTCTTCACATAAACACTCCTAACACATACTCCAACATTATTTACTCCAAGGGCAATGTAGGAAAAATTAATTAATTCATTCTTGAAATCTGAAAAAATCACTTATTTTGGACCACAAGTAAAAGGCCAAAAAATCACTTATTGTGGACCAGAGGGAGTATATATTTACATAATCAAGAAAGAATTAATTTTATTTTTCCAAAATTTACCTTTATTTACATATCCTAATGTGTCAAGGTAATAATTAATTAAGGTATATTTAGTGAATATATATTTTTTTCTCTAAGAGTTCGTATTTTCTTAATGGATGTGTCAAACATAAAATGATCGTTTATTGTGGATCGGATGGAATACTAACGAATAAAGTTATATAAACGCGGATCTTTTTTTTGTATATTAACGCAATTTTTAAATAGTGACTGATGTGTTAGTTATTATTATTATCAAGTTTTAATTATTGTTTACATAAAGATTAATTTGTAGTTATTTTATACTTGAGCCGACACCCCTAAATCTTAAACAAGAATAGCAACAATATCAGGGACGGAGCTACAATGCTGGTTGTGGGTTCAGCTTAAGTTTTGTTCAAACTCTATATTTATATTAAGAAATCCAATGAATATGTATAAATTATTAATTTAGAACCCAGTAATTTAAAAGACCCATAGAATTCAAATCCTAGTTCTGCCTCTGAACAATACGTTAAAAATTCCTTATTTAGAAAGAAAATAAAATAGACTATTTAGATAGTTTAGAAATTAGAACAGCTAGTTATGTGAGATGGAAAATGTGAAAGCAAATGTTAGAAAAGAGAGGGAGGAGTAGTACACAATGTGATGGTCCAATTTTATGTATTATTATTAATGAGTGTGAAATCACGAGGGAGCAAAGCAATTTGAGTGATGAAAGTCTTTTCATTTTCAATTTATGTCCAAAAGGCAGGGCATGTGCGAGTTGCAGAGCAACTGTTCCTTAAAATGGCCCCTTCTTTGCCTCCCATAAATGTATGTCCCTATAAAAAATACTGCACCTGCCTAAGCCAATTCATTTATATTTCCAGGACAAAATATAACAAGATATCAATTCGTTACTATCGAAGACTATTATAACCATCTATCTACTAGAAAAAAAGGAGGAAAGAAAAAACAAAGATACGAAAAGAATAACTTCCCTTATATATATATATAAAGTTGGGACTTGGTGTTGGCATATGCCCATATTGTCCAGCCAAAGGCCCAATGGCCTAATCCTATTCTCGTTTGGTTTTCATTCCTATTCGGAATTGGATTCGGTGTTTATTCCTATTTTGAGTGGGTTTTGGCTTTAAGAGAAAGCACCACTCATGATCTATAAATAGGACAATCTTGGAGAATTGTTCTATGTTCATTGATACAAGTCTTTGAATGACTTAAGCACATAAGAGTGATTTTTTTGAGAGAGCTTTCATCAAGAGAGAAGAGAAAAGAAAAGTATTCGTTTTGCTGCAGGTTTTTTATTCCGACCAGCCAACTTCAAATCCCGTTTACCGATTCGTTCACCGTTGAATCGGGCTGAAATTTTGGTTGAGTGTTCGTAACATCTTGCTCTTCGATTTGAACGGTGGAGATCAGATTTGGAGGTTCATAGCATTTGATTTCGAGCCCCGAACAACAGCTCCAATTTTGTGACTTCTCCTCCTTTTCAATTGTTGCTCTTGTTTCTCCATGTTTGGCATTTGTTGTGTAGCTAATTTGGAGAACTTTTATAACCCTCTTATCATTATAGTGGAGCTTTTTGGATCTTTGTGATCCCGTGATTTTTACCTTCAATTTGAAGGGGTTTTCCACGTTAAAATTTGGTGTTCTTTATCTTCTTTATTTTCGGGTTTGCCTCTTCCTCGACATAACAGTGGTATCGGAGCCTTGGTTATATATATCCGGGTTGTTACGGAATGGAGACGAATATGAGCAAGACGGTATGTTTAAATGGGAGAAATTATAATGTTTGGAGAAGCAAGATGGAAGACTTGTTGTTCGTGAAGAAGATGCATCTACCCGTGTTTGCAGCTCATAAACCCGAGACTGTATCTGATGAAGATTGGGATTTCGAGCACCAACAAGTATGTGGATATATAATACAATGGGTTGAAGATAATATTCGCAACCATATTGTGAATGAGACACATGCGAGATCATTGTGGAAAAAGCTAGAGACTTTTTATGCTTCAAAAACTAGGAACAACAAGTTGTTCCTGCTAAAGCAATTGATGACCTTTAAATACAAGGAAGGAAGCCCTATCCTTGATCACATAAATAATTTTCGGGGCATCCTTAATCAAACGTCTGGAATGGGAGTTAATTTTGATGATGAGATACAAGGACTTTGGCTTCTTAATACTCTGCAAGACTCTTAGGAAACTCTTCATGTTTCTTTGACAAATTCAGCTCATGGAGGTAAGGTGACCATGGAATATGCCAAGAGTGGTGTGTTGAGCGAGGAAGTAAGGAAAAAATATCAGGGTTCCTCCTCACAAGCAGATATCTTGGTTACAGAAGACCGGGGGAGAGATAGAACAAGAGGATCGAGGAATAGAGGTAAAAGTAGAAGTAAGTCATGGTCCAAATACCATAATATTACATGCAGCCACTGTGGCAAGAAAGGACACATCAAAAGGTTTTGCCAAAAGTTGATGCAAGACATTAGAGAAGGAAAGAAATTTGAAAATAACGAGAACAATGTTGTTGCTATTATTCGAGATGACCTTCTTTTTGCTTATGATGGAAATGTCATCAATTTGGTATCCCATGAGACGAGTTGGATAGTAGATTCTGGAGCTACCTCAGATGTTACACCAAGAAAAGATTTTTTCTCATTTTATACTCATGTTGATTCTGGAGTGTTAAAGATGGGTAATGCCAGTGAAGTTAAGGTGTTTGGTGTTGGCACAGTTTGTTTGAAAACTAATAATGGTCCAACGTTAGTTCTTCAAGATGTCAAGCATGCTCCAGACTTTTCTTTCAATTTGATCTCCGCAGGAAATTAGATGATGAAGGTTACCATACTGCCCTCTTTAATGGCCAATGGATGCTCACCAAGGGCTCGTTAGTAGTGGCTCGAGGAGTCAAGTCTAGTCATTTATATGTGACACAAGGCTCTATTCTTAATGACTCCATAAATCTGATGGAAAGTGACACTTTATCAGAATTGTGGCACAAAAGATTGAGTCATATAAGTGAGAGGGAAATTACGTGTTTGGCGAAGAGAAGTTTGCTTTCTGGAGTGAAACAAGCAAAGCTGAAAAGGCGTATCCATTGTTTACCTAGCAAACAGAAAAGGGTTTCCTTTCATAGTCATCCTTCCTTAAGAAAGCCCGATTTATTGGAGCTACTACACTCTGATTTGTGTGGTCCTTTTAAAGTAAAGTCAAAAGGTGGTGCACTTTACTTTGTGACCTTCATTATGATCATTCTCGTAAGCTCTGGGTGTATCCTTTGAAATCTAAAGATCAAGCACTTGGCGTGTTTAAGGAATTTCAGGCCTTAGCTGAGAGACAGACGGGGAAGAAATTAAAATGTATTCGCACTAACAATGGTGGTGAATATTGTGGCCCATTTGATATTTATTGCAAGGAACAAAGAATTCGTCATCAGAAAACTCCTCCCAAGACGCCTCAATTGAATGGTTTGGCAGAGAGGATGAATAGAACTCTAGTTGAAAAAGTTAAATGCTTGCTTTCAGAAGCTAAACTTTCAAATACATTTTGGGCGGAAGCACTTAACACTGTTGCCTATATTATCAATGTTGACACCCAATTTTTCCCTATATATTTTCAATATGAAAAATAGCTTCAAAATGATATATATATATATATATATATGTATATATGCAAGTGCTTCATTACTTTTTCCTAATTTTAAAAGATTTTTAAATCTATTTAATCTCCTATTTTTATCCATAAAATTCAGTAATTGTTTCCAAAATTATCATTTTTGGTGATTCACTTATTGCACTTTTATATCTATACTGAAATATAGCCAAGGAAATTTTTGCATATTTTTACAAATTTATTTAGTATTTTTAAAGCTAAATTGCATATAATTGCAATATTAGCCTCTTTTAAGATTTAACTCCATTTATGTTCATAAAATTAGGTCCGGTATTTTTTAAATAATTAATTATGTATATAAATCATTTTAGTACCATTAATTTATTTCCAGAAATTATTTTATTATTTTTTATAAATCAAATAGGAAAATTGGCTATTTAAATGTTAGCCCCATTTTATTTCGATTATAGCCTAAATTGGACCACAATTTGAATCCCAATTACATTGGCCCAATTCCTATTAAACCTCGACCCAATTCCGATTTAACCCAACCCAAACCCATCTTCATAACCCGCCCATTTACCCGTTCAATCCAAGCCGTTGATCACTCAGATCAACGGCCAAAATTGCCCTTACCTAAATTAATTCCCAACTACTCCCCAAACCCTTTCATTTGTTACCCTACGCCGCCTCTGCATTCCCCTCCTCCCCCAAATCCTCTCTACAACAACATCAAACCCTAGCCACCGCCCCCATAATCTACCATAATCTATGGCTTTCCATGGTCGCCTAAGACCTGTATCAGCCTCCTATGGCTTCTATGTGTTTGTTGATGTGGTCTCATGACTAGATTCTGAAGGGGCTTGGTCCAGTCTTTGCTCGATGACCTTTCTCCGATCATCTTTGACCTTTCTCCGGCCAACCATGACCACTCGAGTTAGATCCTTGACTTTTCCGGCTAGATCGGTATCTTTTAAAGCCTTTCTCACTTTCTCTGGGTTCTTTGAAACCCTAGTTCTAAGAGTTGTTCGATTTTTCTTTCAGATCGATCCTAGATCTGTGCTTATTACAAACTTTTTAAGTGTTTCTCGAAGGTTCTTCGATTTTTCTTTCAAAATGACTCTCCATTTTTAACGATTAGGGTTTCCTAAACTCATCTCCGATTTTCAGTGTGTTTTTATGATTTTACTATGTTTGTCCATGTTTGCTGCTACCTGGTTCATCATGCTAAAAACCTTAAGTGTTCTGGCTCTACCTGGGCTTCTGAAATTCTTTTGGTTTATTTTATACGCATGTTTAGTTCGATTAAGCTCTTTGCGTTTGAATCTTTTTGTCTTGTTTGACTTATCTGATTCTGAGTTCTTACCATCTTTTAAATTCGACTACTGTTGAAACCTTAATTTCCTAAAAGGTTATCCTCACTTGTTAATGTGAGACCTTTACGTGTTTCTGACTCTCTTACCTGTTAGTTTGGTTTTCTGCATTTTGATTCTATGTGACTTCTTGACCTACTCGATTGCTGATCTTTGAATGATTTTCTTTTACTGCTGAATCCTGGCTTACCCCTACTGCTACTGTATGTTTGTGTTGCTTCTTTGTCAATATGATTGACCCTGCATGCCTAGTATGTCTGTCCCTCCCTTGATATTTATATGTTAAGGTGCAGAATCATGACCCTTTCTTGATTGATTCTGAATTCTTTCAATGTTGCGATTGATTGCCAAAGGGTTTTCTGATAAACCTTAATCTTATTAGTCTGTTCAAATTGATTGATTCCCTTCCTTAATTATTGTTGATATTTTACCTTGAATCCTTTTCCAAAATTAAGTATGTTTTCGTACTTAGACTCAAATATTTACCTTCATACTTTTACTGCCTCTTATATGGAAAGAATTAATCTGTCCCCAAACTGATTTCTTTCCTTAATTAGCCTGATTAGTTTCCGTTTGAGCAGTACTTCCTTGATTAATGGGAAGTACTTGTGTTAATTGATTCTGATTGTGATTGTTTCCATGTTTATGTCAAGCCTTTGCTTATTACCTTAATTTCTACTCGTTTTCAAAAATATAAATACCCACCTTCTCTTCTTTCAAACACACGAACACAAGGCAAAAAAACAAACACTTGAGTTCTGACTCACACCTCACTAAAATCTCTCTCTTTTCTCTGTTGCTACTAGTATTGCTGCCTTACCTAGCCGGCTGAAAGCCAAGGCTAGGCTGTGGAAAACTTGCTCGTTTTTTTCTCTGCATTTGCATCTTACTGGTATGTTCTAACTAATTTTCAGCATCAACAACAACTTGTTTTTTTACTATTTCTTTCATTCTTGTTTGTCTCCTGTGTGTATTCAACCAAGTTTCATTATTAAGCATGCTGTAGTCTGCCTTTTCTGTTCTAAATTAATGCTTCTGTTAATTACTTATCATGGCTTGTGAACCTTAAATCCCCATCCCCAATGTGTTTGGTATCTGTTGTTGGTCTGGGGCATGACAGCATTGAACATTGTTGTGCATGACCCAAACTTGATCCCTCTGGGATCATAACCTCCATGTTTTCTCTAGCTGTTGTGTGTTCTGGTTGGTTTATAGGCATGCCAGCACCTTCTATTGCTGTGCATGCCCAAAGCTGATCCCTGCCTAAATACATAGGCTCCTTGCAATGAATTCCCAACCCTTGACCCCCTTTGTATGAAGTTATCAACTCTGTATTTTACTAATTACTGTTTCCCTATCACCCTTCACCCCTCTCCTTTATCCCCTCAGTTTTAAAACTCTATTCCTGCACTTCCACTATCTTCTTAGACTTAAGTTCTGCCCCTCTTGTGTGAGCCTTGCCTTGGGACCCATGAGCTCCCTTTGAACTTGGACACACAAGGGCTGGCTCTTCCACACTGCACTCATCTCTATCTGGTCTTATGAACCTGGGTGTAAGCACTGCCCGGGGTCCCTTGAGACCCTTAGGGAACTCTGACACACCCAAGTCCGAGAAAGGCTTTGAAACAAGTGGTATTTGAGGTGTTTTGTTCCATAACTCAGAGAGGAAGTCAGAATCAGGCTTCCTATGGTTGTAATTTCCCTTTTTATGTATTTTCTTAATGTAATTCAGCAACTGGTCTGTACTAATTTGTAATGAACATTTGGGGTTGGCTAGTGAAGAAGGGATGAGTAATTATGCATGCTCAAGGGTAGAAAATATGCCTATAGGATTTGTATTTTGAATGATTCAATTCTGCATTTAGAAAGCATGCCTATAGGACTGTTTTACATCCTGCGTGTTCAATTCTGCATTTTAGATACCATGCCTATTGGGGTTCATTTAAAATTCTGCAAGTTCAACTTCACACCTAGATAACCTGCCTATAGGACTTTATTCTGCACGTTTTTACCACTTAGACATCATGCTCTAGGATCTAAACGACTATAAATGAGTATCATGTTTATAAGGTTAAAATCAGTATAATGTATAGAGATCATGCCTATAGGAATTCCCATGTGAAAACCTGCCTGTTTCCATTTCTCGTTCAACTAGATATCATTTTTATAGGAATTGAAATCAGCAACACTAGATATCATGTCTATAGGAGTTAAAACCAGCAATAATGGATGCCATCATCTGCAGAATCTGAAACTAGTCTAATTTAAAATCAGTCTATTCCGAGCCAGTTTTAAATAATTTAATCCCCTATTTAACACGGTTTAGCAAGCATGCCTATAGGATTTCAAACCGCTCATTTTTAAGTTTGTTACTGCTTTGCCACATTCTGAATCAGTAATAGATACCATGCTCATAGAATTCTGCCCCAAACACTTAGGCAAACCTTAGGTAATAACAATAAATAAAACTGAGCCCGTTTCTGATAATTAATAATTGCTACAACCAGCAGGCAGACCTGATTCGGACTTCTTATCTGAGTTATGTAATAAATTGGTCTGCTTCAACAACTTAAACTCCCTTTTTGCCTTAATATTTTCAGACATTGCTTGTTGTTTGAGTCATGCTATTTGATTGCTTTGTTTGAGGAGGTATATATGAGCCTTCATTATTTATGTGCTTCCCCTGTTATTGTGTTGTTTCACCTTTGAAACTCCAAGTCAGCCTAATATCCCTCCCTTTTGGGAATAGTAGTCCTAAGTGCCTCCGGGACTGATAGGAATGGGACGGGTAATAGCATGCAATAGTGGTCGAGACCAATCCACGCTTTAGTACCTTAACGGGGTAAGAAGGGTAGATATGAATATGATGACCGGTGCGCTAATACCACGTGTAGGCCATCTTTGAGGAGTGATTACCGGGTATTGCGTTGATGTGATCCATATTATAAATAAACCTAGGACCCCCCTTTCCCCTCTCTTTCTTTGCTTTTAAAGTATTGCGACTTCTTTTCAAAAATGTGCCTTTTAATAATTGCTCTTTCAAACCTTGTTTACTTTCAAGCATTTGTGTATTGAAGTCCCCTCTTATTTGAGCCTTATCTGCTTAGATGTTAATTGCACCAAATTCACAAAGAATTGTCTGGTCGGGAACCACACTAGTGGATCCTGAGGGGTACCTAACACCTTCCCCTTAGGATAATTTCAAGCCCTTACCCTATCTTCGGTTATCAAAATGTAGTTGTAGTTGAGCCTTGTAGGTGTCCTAATGCACCATAAATCATTAGGTGGCGACTCTTCAAAAATGCAAAACCCAATTCCCAAAAGGAACGTGTTGCCCCATACCCAAAATGTCATTAACCCGATTCTCCCGATGCGGGGAGGGAAAAAAGGGGCGCGACAATCAATTTGTCTCCTGATGTTGCTTTGGATGGTGATGTCCTAGACAGAGTTTGGTTTGCCAAAGATGTTTGTTATGATCACCTGAGAGTTTTTGGGTGTAAAGCTTGTGTGCACGTTCCTAAAGACGAGAGATCGAAACTGGATGTCAAAACTAAGCAGTGCATCTTTATCGGTTATGGTCAAGATGAGTTTGGGTATTGTTTTTATGATCCAGTTGACAATAAACTTATTAGAAGTCGTGATGCAATATTCTTTGAAGACCAGATTATTGAAGATATTGACAAAGGTGAGAAGATAGATTCTCAGAGTAATGAGAGCTTAGTTGATATTAATCCAGTTTCTATTGCTAAGACACCTATTGCACGTGAAGGAACCCAAGACAATAATAAAGATAGTGATCAAGATCAAAATAATCATCATGGTGGAGATGTTATGGATGCTCCAGTTGATGAAGTTATGGTTGATCATCAACCAATTCCTACTCAGGTAACTACTTCGAATGCTCCTGAAACCTCTCTTAGAAGATCTATAAGGGAGAAGGAAAAATCTATGCGCTATCCTCCTGATGAATATGTACTTTTGACTGACATGGGAGAACCTGAGAGCTATGATGAAGCCATGCAAGATACTCACAAAGATCACTGAATAGAAGCCATGGAAGATGAGATGAAGTCACTCCATAAGAATGACACATATGAGTTAGTGAAATTGCCGAAAGGTAAGAGAGCTTTATCTAATAAATGGATATTCAGAATAAAGCAAGATAACCATACCTCTGCGCCTAAGTACAAGGCGAGGTTAGTTGTTAAAGGTTTTGGCCAGAAGAAGGGAGTTGACTTTGATGAAATTTTCTTCCATGTTGTAAAGATGTCTTCTATTCGTGTGGTTCTAGGCTTAGCCCGCAAGTCTAGATTTAGAGGTTGAGCAGATGGATGCCAAGACTGCTTTTCTTCATTGTGAGTTAGATGAGGAGATTTATGTGGAGCAGCCTGAGGATTTCGTCGTTAAGCTTGCAGATAAGCATGCGCTTTGCACAAAATTGGCATGCATGAAGCCTGTCAATATTTCCTCTACTTGAAGACACATTTGGCCCCTAGGCTGGAGGGGGAGTTTGTTGGGAACATGCCTATGTTGTCAAGCCAAAGACCCAATGGCCTAATCCTATTATCTTTTGGTTTCCATTCCTATTCGGAATTGGATTCAGTGTTTATTCCTATTTTGAGTGGGTTTTGGCTTTAAGAGAAAGCACCACTCATGATCTATAAATAGGACAACCTTGGAGAATTGTTCTATGCTCATTGATACAAGTCTTTGAATGACTTAAGCACATAAGAGTGATTTTTTTGAGAGAGCTTTCATCAAGAGAGAAGAGAGAAGAAAAGTATTCGTTTTGCTGCAGGTTTTTTATTCCGACCAGCCAACTTCAAATCCCGTTTACCGATTCGTTAACCGTTGAATCGGGCTGAAATTTTGACTGAGTGTTTGTAACATCTTGCTTTTCGATTTGAATGGTGGAGACCGGATTTGGAGGCCTATAACATCTGATTTCGAGCTCCGAACAGCGGCTCCACTTACTGCTCCCGAAGGGACTTCAAAACTAACCACATTTTTCTCCAACTTATTTGGGAACAAGATTCCCGAAAATCTAATGTGAAATAGGTGTATCCACTCAAATATATGAATTGATTCTTAGCATTAAGCAATAATTTATAACTGAAAAATAATGTTCTTTGCCACATTCAAATATATGAATTCTTAGATGACGAGGGATTTTTAGAATTGCTCTCATATTTGGGAAGTCACGTGAAATTTTAGTAATGGAGTTCTTATTTTGAAGTTGTTCTTAGTTTACTTTATTCCCTTTTTTTTAATTGTTTGGTAAACATTTGTCGTAATCAAAGTCATCATTTTGAGTAATAGCTATGTTAACCATTTCCCTTGGTGCTTCATATAGGCAAGTTAATTATGCAAGTGAAGAGAATTAAAAAAAATTCCGTTATTTATTTTGGTTTGCTTGGTTTAGTTAGCAATGGCAGCGACTATAACATACAACAAATTCAAAAGGTAGCTGGTGAGGTACATGAAGATGAAAATAGCAATCGTGAGAATACATTGAGAAGATCATTTCCACCAGAAAACTAAAGATATGAAGCTTTTCTATTTGTTCTATTTAATGAATTCGTACAACAAGTATGGAAAATGAATTGCATGGTACTAAGAATTTTTCTTAACATGGAAGAATACTTATTGATATAAGTATAATAGTTACTGGTGTACGACTTGAAATTGAAGATTTTATGTTTGACATGTACATAAAAAAGTTGGGTTTGACAGTACATAAAAATAGAGTAAAGAAATGATGCTTGAATGTTTTAGCGAGAAGACATTTATAATGAAGGTTTTTATATTTGTGCTTTAAATGATTGATATATTTAATTTTATGTGCATATACATCAAGTTTCTAATCGCTTCTATCTTCACTAAACTTACACAAAAAATATATTTTGTATATTTACTACTAATTTTTATGACGGCGCGAGCGTGAATAAATTCACTAGTAGAAAGATAAATCAGGTGATATGCAGGGTGACCAAATTAATCCAATGATTCTAGGGCCACATGTTAGGATTAAGCGAGCTAAGATAGGATTATAAAAAGAGTTTAAGTTATATATACTGTTGGCTGTATAATTCTTTTTTAGTACTATTAAATTATAACCTTCCTAGCCTGATCCAAACAACCTTAACATGACTAGTCAAGTACATATAAAAATTGAAAAACCAAACAAATAAGGTTCTTTCTCTCGAAGAATCACATGCAAAAATCACCTTCCATATTTTTAAGCGTGATTAGCAACATTAGATGCAAGACGGAAAGAAAATTTCATGGATGAGGTAGCAAATAAGGTGATGAAGTACAAAAAAAATATATCCAATATTTCAAAAATCTAAGCAAAAAAGGAACTTTTTCAATGGGTATAGTTGAAATTCATTGAAAACACATAGATAAGTCAATATACAAAATTTGAGGAAGATTGGAGGTGATTTGGACTGGTTTTGTATTAAAATTCGTGATTAACTCGAGTTCAAAAAATTCTTCTGCGACACATGTATCAAACATGTATCACGCATGTATCTCACATACAGGTATACATGGATATACATGTGATACACAATTGATACAAATATGATATATATGTGATACACAAATGATACACAGTGTGATACACATATCGTTTTTTCTTCATGTTCAGTTTTTACTTCGAATTTCAATTCAAACCACCTCAAAACTTCACCAAATCATCCCAAAACTGAGATTTAATCTCCTTAAGATGTACCCAATCTATTCTAATAACACCCACACAAAAGAAAGCAAGAATTTGACATTTTTTTTTGCTACAAATAGCTAATTGGCTAGTAATATTTGGCAAACATTAGTAATATTTTATGAATTGGCCAATTTCGTAATGAGCTATTTATAAATGGACATAGCTGATAGTTTTCCAAGAGCAATCCTCCTAACCTCAATATACAAAAGTAAGTTGTTTAAGGCTAACCTTGAGTTTATAATCTATAATGAAACCACTTAAAACGAACCTACATATGGGCCTTTTTCTGTCATTAAATCGCACGAAATATGTGCTGTTGTTAATTTGGGGGATTTGTATCTATACTCGCTTTTTGGGTCACGTTTAACTTGTGCCCGCTTTGCAAAAAAATTACAAGCGTACCCACTTTTTCGCGTAACTTCAGCATACGGGGCTGAAGTAGCAAAGACAATCACGCAAAACTTCAGCATTCTAGTAGACGGGGCTGAAGTTTTTTTGTCCTGGATAAGATGCTGAAGTTATTTAGTTCATTTGTAAAAACTTAAGCACTAAAATAGCTGAAGTTTTTTTGTCCTGGATTCATTAGTTTTGTCATAAAACTTTTTCAAAAACTTCAGCAGAAAATGCTGAAGTTATTTAGTTCATTTGTAAAAATTTTAACACTAAAATAGCTAAAACTTTTTTGTCCTGGATTCATTAGTTTTGTCATAAAACTTTTTCAAAAACTTCTGCAGAAGATGCTGAAGTTTTTTAGTTCATTTGTAAAAACTTCAGCACTAAAATAACTGAAGTTTTTTTTTCCTGGATTCATTAGTTTTGTCATAAAACTTTTTCAAAAACTTCAGCAGAAGATGCTGAAGTTATTTAGTTCATTTGTAAAAACTTCAGCATTAAATAAGCTGAATTTTTTTTTGTCCTGGATAAGCTTTTTCAAAAACTTCAGCAGAAGATGCTGAAGTTATTTAGTTCATTTGTAAAAACTTCACCACTATATAAGCTGAAGTTTTTTTGTCCTGGATTTATTAGTTTTGTCATAAAGCTTTTTCAAAAGCAGAAGATGCTGAAGTTATTTAGTTCATTTGTAAAAACTTCAGCACTATATAAGCTGAAGTTTTTGTCTTGGCTTTCTTACATACTAGATAAATAAACACCTTATTCGTTTCATAGTGTATTACTACTATAAAATAATCAGATTGCCAACAATATCTAAATCATAAATTTTGGAAACAATAAACGTGAAAAGAACAGAATTACGTGTAAATATTCACAAATTATTGTCTACTAACTTACGTAATTATTTATAATTTATTTTTAAATAATCTGATAAACATACTTATGGCAATCATCCCAGAACTGAAGTTTTATAGCAGCACCAACAACATCAGAAGAAAGAAGAAGAAGAAGAAGAAGAAGAAGAAGAAGAAGAAGAAGAAGAAGAAGAAGAAAAAGAAGGAGGAGAAGGAGGAGGAGGAGAAATGGGGCTGAAATTGTTTAAAAAGTAGGTACAAGTTAAAACTTTTTTAAAAAAAATGGGTATAGGTTAAATGGGGGCGACCAAATAGGGCGCCCCGTGCAATTTTTACGTTAATTTGGGCCTTCAAGATCTGGACAAGAAACCAATTTAAAGCCCAATTTTGCAGCTCCACAACCACAATCTTCCAAAGTATTAATATCACCACTATACGGGGTCGTTTGGTAGGATGCATTAAAGAAAATAATGCATGCATTAACTTTTGGTATTAGTATTACTAATTTCTTGTTTGGTACACTTTTTCAATCTATGTATTACTAATGCAAGTATTAGCTATACAACCTATTTGGTATTATCCTATGTATAACCAATACATAAGAAACCATGGTATTCGCAATACCAAAGCTAGTAATGCATGCATTAGCATAGTTACAGATAAATTATCCTTAAAGTCCTTTAAAGCTAAATATGGAGGACATTTTTGTAAATAACTAATTCTTTTAAAAATTATGTAATGCATTTTAATTTTTAAGGCAGAATAGTTAAAAAAAACCTGAACTTGACGCTTTTTGGCGAGTGTACACCTTAATTATTCGAGGTTCTAGTTACCCCCTTCAACTTGGTTTTTTGAAAGTTATTAACTCCTTAACTTGTTGGACCTTAGCATTGTCCATCCATGCACAGTCCATATGAATTTTTCATCTGATGTGGTTGTACACAGTGGCAAAATAAATTATTTTTTCTTTAATTAAAAATTTAAAACTCTAATAAAAGATTAGGGCTTTTACGACATTTTAGTGGCCAACTTAAATTCGATGAAGAATCCGGTGGAAGAATCAAATGGGTCCTTTCAATTATACTCAAATCAGTTTTAAATACAACTACAACTCTAGTGGAAGAATCAGCGAAAACTCAAATCTAACTCAAATAAGTTTTAAATATAACTCCGGCGGAAGAATCCGGCGAAGAATCCAGTGGAAGAATCTAACTCAAATCAGTTTTGAGTATAACCCCGGTGGAAGAAACCGGCAAGTCCAAACCAAATGGGTCTCAATCACTGTCCAAATGTGTCCCACATGTCGGGAATAACACCATTACCGCGGGTAATGTTCTCCAAAAATACACCCAATATTTGAGATATTTACAAGGCCTGTTAAGCGTAATTTATGTCGTAAGTTTAGGGAGAAATTTGTTATTTTGCTAAAGCAAGAAGAAGATGTTATATCACAAAATGAATATGAAAAAATGATGAGAATAAGGAAGATGAATGGAATTAGGAATGATGATGGTGATATAGGGATTGGAATTAAAAAAAAGAAGTTATTTTATCATTTTTATAGTTGGAGATAGAATAACAGTTAAGAAAAATGATAATTTTAGATTGATGTGGCAATCAAATGGTGCCTTCACGCGCCCAAACTCATTTGAAGTTACTTTCTTTGCCATGTAGCGCGTTAAGGAGTTAATAACTTTCAAAAAATCAAGTTGAAGGGGGTATTTAGGACTTCGAATAGTTAAGGTATACACTCGCAAAAAAATGTCAAGTTCAGGGGGGTCATTAACTATTCTGCCAACACCCAGGGGCGGCTGAAGCCTAAAGCAACTAAAGCAAGTGCTTTAGGCCCCAAAATTTTGGGGGGCCCAAATTTTCATATTAATATATAATTTTTTATAAAAATTATTAGTATAATTTAAATTGGTATTATGTGACATAGTTAATTCTTGTATAAAAGCTATATAAATTTTTGGATATTTATTTCAAGCTCCAAAAATATGAGATATCTAAATTAGTAGAATCTTATTAGGATTCAGAAATTAAAAATGAAGCTATTTGTTCAACATATGAGCTATTTTTGAGTTTTTATTAAGTATGACTATTTGGTATAATATACTGATTTCAGCTAGTTCAGTTAGCAAAAGTTTACCATCAATGTATATTGATGTTGCCATAGACCATTAAGAGGTCTATTTCTTTTTATACCCTAAAAGTATAGAGAAAAATAATTTGTAGCTTTGAATGTGCATATTGAGATCCTTAGATTATGTGAAAAAAGTATCACCTTTAACGTTGATTATTTTGTAAATGCCTATATTGCTTATAGAATAATTTTACAATTTATGTAATGGTTTAATGTTCTCAGCGGAAAGAAGAAAATTAAAATTAGTAAAATCTTACCTAAGATAAAAAATGACTCAAGAGAGACTAAATAGATTAGTTGTATTATTAATGGAAAATGAATCATTAAAACTTTGCATCAAAGCTATAATGATAATTTTTTTTTAAAAAAAATTTAAGGCCTCTCATTATAGTTTGGATTTAGGCCCCCAATCTTCTTGAGCCGCCCATGAATACACCACACCAAATAGTGGATAAGAAATAATTTTTGCATAACTAATGGTTACATCACTAACCCATGCGTTACTAATCCATGCATTACTAATACACTTTATTCAGCACTATTCCTATACATCCTACCAAACGAGCCCTAAGGGTGTATCTGATACGGTGAAATTTATTCTATTGAAAAATAGTTTATGATATGAATAATTTTTCTGCATTGTTTATCTAAAATATTTTTCAAAGAAAATATTTCCACAAAAAGGGGTTAAATGACTTTTCTCGCATATGAGCTAAATTAAATTATCTTTATTTACAAATATTCCAACTCAAACTCAATATCATTTATTTTAAACACCTTCATTATCGTTAATTTTTAATACTTTAAAATAACACCATATCACTATAATCATACCCTCTCCTTCGTCTTGAACAGTGGCGAAGCCAGAAATGTTTCAAGGGTGTTCAAACTTGAAAGAAGTAGAAAAAAAATTCCGACAGAGGATGTTCAATATAGATTTTATATATCTAAAATCAATATTTTACTTATATATATAGTGTAAGTTTTCGTACTTTTTCGGCGAAGGGTGGTCAGTTGACCACCCTTTGCTAAACGTGGCTTCGCCCATGGTCTTGAATGCTTTGAATGCTTATCACGTTTCACTTACTTCAATTATACTCGACGGTTTATTTAAAAATAATTTTCAAAATAAAATATTTTATACAAAAGATATTTTTCATATAACAGTATTTGGAATCCCACATCGAATATTCTCCTTTAGCAAATAGCAGGACGAAATGTAGTTTTTTCCGTTTTTACGGTATACAATAGAAACAACGTATGTGGCTCGGCGGAAGTTCAAAAATTATTGGTGTAAATTCGAATTTTTAATTCTTTTAAGCTCAAATTTTAAATATTTATTAAGAACTATCTGAAAATACTATAATGTCCTTAGCCCTTCAGACTAGCAGAGGTCCATATTTGTTTTCTTCTTATTCTTGTTTTTATTTTTTCCAGGAAAAAAAAACATGTGTTTAATAGGAGAAACCTCTTTCTTTGGCATATTCTTGAAAGCTTTATTTGGTACATTCAAGGGTATTATACGTATTTACTTATCAGAAGTCTGTGTCACAGACAGTGGCAAAGTCAGAAATTTTTTCAAGGGCTTTCAAACTTGAAATAAGTGGCAAAAAATGTCCGATAAAGAATGCTCAATATATGTTATATACGTCTAAAACCTAATATTTTACCTATATACACAGTGTAATTTTCCGACGAAGGGTGGTCAGTTGACCACCCTATAAGACATATTGTATTGGGAAAAATTATATTTATATATAAAGGTGACGTGTCAAGACACGTGGATTAGTCAAATGGTCAAAGAATCGCAATTAACCACGAGTCAGGAGTTACAACAGATACGAGCAAGGAAAGAGGAAGAGGCACGGGACATCAGACAAGTAACACGACACCCGTATCTATTTAAGTCATCTATATCCGAGAATCAGAAGGAATGAATCTGACAGCATACGAGGGTCCAAATACAATATTTGATAAACATTAAATGCTGAAAACGTTAGAGAATCTGTCTTAAATGTAATAATTATGTAACGTAGCATTCAATGTCATTTATTGCTCATAATAACCTTATTATGACCAAAACAAGGCACTTACATCTAAGATAGCTATAAAAGGAGAAGACTCAACAATTGTAAGGACACGAAAAATCATCTGAATATATTCTGGTTTACTTGCTTTATTCAATTATATTCTGGCTATTCAAATTATTCTCTTTTATATATTATTGCGATTATCAGTAACCCGTGTTCTTCTAAAATATAGCTTTAGTCAAAATTCTATTTTTTGGTTAAACAAATTGGTTCCGTTACCGGGAATCTGATAATCCATTTTATTTTAGCCTAACTTCCCTTGTTGCGTCAACCATGTCGAACAACAATGACAACATTCAAGGAAACCAAGAAAATCAAACAACCCAGCAACTTCAGGGAGATCCACAGAACAACAACGTACTGATTACTTCTCCACAATGCTCTCCACGGCGGTCTCGTGAAGGCACTCCTGATAGGTCTCATACAGATGGACAAGCTGAATTCGAGAATGTTGAAACTATGGATGAGGCTTTACAAAAATTTATTGCTTCTCAAGTCAATAAAGCTCTTCAGGCTTTTGTTAGCCAATTACCTGCTGCACCACCTACACCCACACCAAATAACAATACTCTAGAGAACCCTCGTTCCGGACTCGTTAATTTAGGTAGTGGTGGAACCCCCAGCGAATCACAGAAGGGAGAACCAGGTAATTTAGTTAATTCTAATTTACAGAATTTAGTACTAACATTGCAGAAACAGCTCAAGGAGCAAAATGACCGCATAGAGCAAATACCCAGGGTGCTACCAGTGATCAAAGGGGTAGACATGGATAAATATTCACAACAACCTTGGAAGCCAAGTGCTTCTCCCCTTCCAATACCAAAAAAATTCAAAATGCCTGAGATGCCAAAATCCGATGGAACAACAGACCCGCGAGACCACGTGACTGCGTTCACAACAGGCGTAAAAGGCAATGATTTGACTAAGCAGGAGATCGAATCTGTATTAGTCAAAAAATTTGGTGAAACACTCACTAAAGGTGCACTAACATGGTATTCTCTTTTACCCGAAAATTCTATAAATTCTTTTGCTGAGCTTGCAGATTCTTTCATCAAAGCACACTCGGGAGCCCAAAAAGTCGAAAAAAGAATGGAAGATATTTTCAAGATCAAACAAGGGGACTCAGAATTGATTAGGGAATTTGTGGACAGATTTCAGCGTGAAAGAATGACATTGCCACGTGTACCAGATAACTGGGCAGCTATAGCATTCACGAGCAATTTGAATGAAAAAAGCTCAGAAGCTACGAGGCGACTCAAGGAAAGCCTTCGAGAATTCCCAGCTACAACATGGAATGATGTTTACAATCTTTATAGCACAAAATTGAGGATTGAAGAAGATATTATTTCACGACATCAAAAAGAAGAAAAGGTAAGCTCAAGACGGGCTGAAAAACGAAAAAAGGTCCGGTAAAAACAGGTACGAGCCATACATGGGACCTGCGAGAAGAGACTCACGGTCAAAATAGGATAATCAGAGGTACGATCACAGATCAAGGAATAGAGAGTCAGGCTCATCATCAAGATTTGGGAGTAACCGAAGCGCACGTGAGCCACGAGACAATGATGGAGGTCTAAAGGCAAGGTTTGGCGGTTATAATTTCAACGTGAGCACTT